>NC_030382.2:10390272-10532428 GCF_001625215.2 Daucus carota subsp. sativus
ATTTTGGAATCTATAATATGAACAATACACCAGAAAATCTTGAGGATTAAGAATAGAACAATATACCTCAAGATACATACGAGCATACAATCTTGTAAATATGAGCACAATTTAAATTTGATGAAGAAATGAAGAGTGATACTAGATTTGTTGGTGAAGGTGAGTGCCGAGTAGATAATGACCGGAGAAATAACGATAGCACATTTTGAACACAAATGCCTGAACTAAAGGAAATTTAATTAACATGTGTTTGGAAATTTGACGTGCATCATTGTCACCAAATGATTCTTATATGTGCATATACAATCTACTATATAATACAATCATGCATATTAATATGGCAACTATTAGGGATCATAAAAAGCGACCACTTTTGACAATTCCATGATAGTGATTTTTGGTATTTCTTAATTTACCTGGCTTAAGCAAAAAATAAATGTAAAATATTAAAAAGAAAAGACATACCTATCAATATAATTCCCCCAGACCGGAATTTTTTGTAGTCACATATTAAATAGAAAAAAGCTTTCCTAGCTTACATACATTTTCATGCTTGTCTAGAGTGTATTTACATGCTCAGAGTATCAAGAACTTACTCGTTGAGGGATAATAAAATCTATAATGCAAAAAGTGCGGCAGCAATAAGATTGCAATAATGTCGGCCTTAGGAGTCACCACCATAGTCATCATTCCAAAAAGAGTGGAGTATAGCAGGGTGAAGAACGTGAAGAATACATACCAAAAGAATTTCATTACTGTCCAATCAAATCCCATCATTGCATAAACGATAATACTATACATAATACACTCCAACTTGTGCAAGAACATTATATGGTATTTCTACCAATACCTTTTTAGAGAAAAGAAGAGGGACTTGCTTAACATATATGGTACAAAACAAGAAAATTCAATTTATCCGGGAACGTCATATCCACCTATTACATGTGCAAAGGCATATGGCAAGGCGAGTACATTCATGCTGCTCGTATTCCATAAAAGACGTAACCATTTTCATGGTAAGATGGAAAGGCTATTTATAAGATACTTTCGAAAGCTGATTTCTCATGTCTTCATCATTGCTCGATCTACTCCCTTATTTCCCCTCCTCTCCTGTAATTTGTTCGCAGGCTGAAAAGTTTAGGGTAAAAAGGGCTTGCTTTGTATTGATAATCACCCGATATATAACAGAAACTTCCTACCCTTATTCTAATATAGGAAATTACTACAGAAACATAAATCAAGCCTAACTAGCAGGGATACAGAATATATATTGTTCAGAATGCAACATTTCCTTCTAACTAATATATGTACATATCTTAATACCCCCCCTCAAGTTGGAGCATGAGGATTATAAATGCCCAACTTGCCGAGAAGAAACTCAAACTGCTTCTTTCCTAGTGCCTTTGTAAAAATATCAGCTAACTGAACCTTGGTAGGAACATATGACGGAAGAATGATCCCATTCTGAATAGCATCTAGAACAAAGTGACAGTCAACCTCAATATGTTTTGTACGCTCGTGGAATGCCGGATTTTGCGCAATATGAAGTGCAGACTGACTATCACAATACAAGTTAATTGATTTTGGATGTTCTACTCCAAAACATAATAATAAACTCCTCAGCATTTCAACTCGCATGTAATAGAAGCCATAGAACGATACTCTGCCTCAGCAGAAGATTGTGAAACAGTATGTGTTTCTTGCTTTTTTCCATGACACTGGAGAATGACCAAGAAACACTAACCAACCGGTAAGAGAACGGCGAGTCAGTGGACATGCCGCCCAATCAGAATCACACCAACCTGTCAATTCAAGAGTACTATTAGCTGGAAGAAGTATTCCCTGGCCTGGAGATCCTTTCAAATAGCAAACCACACGCAAGGCGGCCTCCCAATGATCGTCTCGTGGTTCACGCATAAATTGAGATAGCACATGAACGGAATATGTTAAATCAGGACGTGTAACAGATAAGTAAATTAAGCGCCCAACCAATTGCCTGTAGGGTTCTGGTCTACCAGTAATGGACTATTTGAATGCGCGAGTCTGTGATACTGCTCCATCGAAAAACAAGACGGCTTGGCACCCAACAATCCTACTTCTGAAATGATGTCCAGTGAGTATTTTCTTTGGCTCAAAAAAATACCAACCGGGCTGCGAGCAACCTCGATACCAAGAAAATATTTAAGCACCCCAAGATCTTTCATATGAAAACAAGTACTCAAATAAGACTTGAAAGCTTTCAGTGCAGCGGAGTCATTACCAGATATGATCAAATCGTCGACATAGACTAAAACATTAATATGGACACCGCTCTGGTAAGTGTGAATAAAGAATAGTCGGTATAAGATAGCAAAAAACCATAAGCTTTAAGGCAGTCGCAAGTTTAGAAAACCAGCATCTGGGTGCTTGTCTCAAGCCATATAATGATTTTCTAAGTCTACATACCATATTAGGATATGAAGATTGAAAGCCAGGTGGTAATTTTATGCACACCTCCTCATGTAAATCTCCGTGTAAGAATGCATTATGAACATCCATTCGATGTGTATCTCCCAATTTTTGGATGCCCCAACTGCCAAGAAGGCTCGAACAGTGACCATTTTTGCAACGGGAGCGAAAGTTTCCTTGTAATCAATCCCAGCAATCTGATGATTTCAAGTACCACTAGTCGAGCTTTATGCCGTTCTATACTTCCATCAGAGTTGTATTTTATTTTATATACCCAACGGGTACCAAGAGCTTCTTACCCGGAGGAAGTTTCTCCATAGTCCAAGTATCATTATCCTCCAACGCACGAATCTCTTCTGCTCTTAAAGTTTTTGGTTCAATTCCTGTAGTAACTGCTGCAAGAAAATTTCGATGTTGGGCAGAAAACCTATCACAGTTAACATAATGTGCTATCGGAAAGGGTTTACCTGAGGTGAGCTCTGGAGAAGGTGAAAGAGGAGATGGACTCTTTTTTAGAACAGTATGAGTGACATAATCACGTAAATGACAGAAGGATACTTTTGCGAAAACCCTTCCTAAATTTGCACTTTGTTCATACACATCATCTGTTGGAAAAAAATTATCCCCCCTGAAGACGAGCTCTGGTTCATGGGAGATGTTTGTTGGTTAGTCGAAATTGGCAATTCTTTCTTAGTTGGCCTTACATTCACAGGGTGTTCTCCTGGAATGTCCTTATAGCGTAAGGCATAACTGGTTAAGTCATTACCATTATCCTCAACATTGGATGGATTAAAAACATTCTCTATACTTGTATGTGCACCTTCAATTTCTTTAAATGGAAATACATCTTCATAAAATTTTACATCTCTCGAAACAAAAAATTTCTTTGTTTCAAGATCAAACAAATTCCAACCTTTCTTTCCAAAGGGATATCCCACAAATATGCATTTTCTACTAGACTAGCAAACTTGTCATCCTTAGATGATTGATTGTGTGCAAAACATAGTGAACCAAAGACACGGAGTTCGTCATAATCAGGTAAAGTGCCAAAAAGTATCTCATAAGGGCACTTATTATTTAGAACAGCTGACGGAGTGCGATTAATTAGATGACCAGCTATTAATACACACTCTCCCCAAAAATAAAGAGGCAAGTTTCCCTGAAAACGTAGTGCACGTGCTACATTTAAAATATGACGATGTTTTCTCTCCACCCTACCGTTCTGTTGAGGTGTCCCAACACAAGAAGATTGAAACAATATTCCGTTTGCCACAAAATAGTCCTTTAAAGAATTAAATTCAGTTCCATTGTCACTTCGCACAAAGTGAATTTTCTTATCAAATTGCCTATCAACTAGAGCAATGAAACTCATAAACATTTTGAACACTTCTTTCTTATCAATTAATAATACACCCACACTGCACGCGAGTAATCATCAACAATAGTCAAGAAATAACGAGCACCACAAGAAGAGATAGTATTATAGGGACCCCATAAATCACAATGAACCATCTCAAAAATCCGAGTAGCTTTATTTGTACTTAAGGGAAATTTATCTCTTGATTGTTTCGCACGAAAACATATTTCACACGCTTTATTCAATCTATTCTCATTCTCAGAAGAAGAACTACTAACAGATGGAAGTAACTTTACTATTTTTACCGAAGGATGCCCCATGCGCTTGTGCCATAATTCCATTGATGATGTTGATCCACTCACTGTATTTGCTTTCACCATAGGCATCTGTCGGAAGTAGTAGAGTCCATCCTGTCTTTCACCCACTCCAATCAGCTCCCTCGAATGTTGGTCCTGTATTGCACACATGTCATTAGTAATTTGGACAAAACAGCTCAACTCATCCACAAGTTGTGATACTGAAATAAGGTTGCAATTTAATTGGGGAACATAAAGAACATGAGTGAGAGACAAGTTTTCACAAAGCTTTACGACTCCTTCCTTGGTAGCAAGAACTGTTTGTCCATTCGGAAGACCAACTGAACATGCCTTAACATCTTTGACATGAGTTAAAATAGAGATATCATTTGTTATATGATTAGAGCAACCGGTATCAATAATCCACAATTTATTATTCAACTCACCAGTTAATCGATCAGAAGAAGGCTGTAAATTACCAAATACAGTCACAAGAGTCTGCCACTGTTCTGGTGTGAATCCTGGAAGAGGGGTAGAAGAATTATCTGATTGTCCTGTAACCTGAGCAGCGGTATCTGCTGCTGCCATATTAGCACGCACACCACGTCCGCGACCAGCACAGACCTAGTGTTTCAGTCTTTCCTCGTCCAGTGCTTCTTTTTTCTTCTGGACGATACGTTGTCTCCCACCAATCTGGATATCCCAAAAGCTTAAAGCAATTTCCAATCTCATGTTCAGATCTTTTACAGTGTGTACACAATAAATTTGATTTATCAACTCTGTCACCTCGTCCTCTTCCACGCCCTGCTGTTCGAACAACAAATCCAGAAATTTCTGGTTTTGTTTGTTTTTCTTCCCTGTTTCTGCACAATTCCTCGCACTCTTTCTTCTTGTATGACCTGTTGATAAGCTCTGTTAAGTGAAGGTAATGGTTCCTGTGAAAGTAGTGTAGACCGTATTTGTGCATAATAAGGACTATAGAGACCCATCAAAAATTGATGTAGTCGCTCATCTTCGTGACGTTTTTCATGTTTTGTACCCAGATTACATTTGCAAAATCCACACTCACAACTAAGGATGGGTTCATGGTGACTTAATTCATCCCATAAAATATTCAGTTTTCCGTAGTATGTCGAAACAGACATATCAGCAGATTGTTCACATCTGGATATGTTAGATTTAAGTTGCTGAACCCGAGGTCCATTAACATGAGAAAAGCGTTCCTTCAAGTGTTTCCACAACAAGTATGCATCATCATAATGGGAAAGAGTAGATTTTACTTCAGGGTCGATGGTATTCATCAACCAAGAAACAAGCATGGACTGGATTGTCCACCAATCATCATTCGTACATGGAGGAGTCGGAGTCGTGTAAGTACCATCCAGAAATCCAAATTTACGCCTTGCCCTCAAAGCTGTTCGTATCGACTTTGCCCAATCATCATAATTGTTGCCGCGTAATCTTGCTGGAGTTATAAAGTCTCCTGGACGATCTTGAGGTCCTAAATAAAAAGGTGAGTTGTATTCAATTTTAGATGATGACAATAGTGTCTCATCGTTTGTGACTACTTTATCAGATTTATCGCCCATGTTGATGTTTAATTTTGATAGGGTTTTTAGTTTTCATGGGCTGCTGGCTCTGATACCATGAAAAGTTTAGGGTAAAATGGCTTGCTTTGTATTGATAATTCACCACGATATATATACAGAAACTTCCTACCCTTATTCTAATATAGGAAATTACTACAGAAACATAAATCAAGCCTAACTAGCAGGGATACATAATATAGAATATATATTGTTCAGAATGCAGCATTTCCTTCTAACTAATATGTACATATCTTAATACAGGCACAAAATATATGCGTGTGTGTATATATAAGAATCAACAAACTGAGTTAAAGCTTCTGGTTTTCGTCTTTACAAATACCTAAGCGAAATGACAAAGTTCAATAATTAATAGTGAGACCTTTCGATTTCTGGCGGGAATTTCAAATTTTCAAAACAACAATAAGTACTGGAATCCTAGAAATTTATGAAAAATACAATAAGAGATTTAGAAGACACGTCAGCCTCTTGAGATCCTCTTTATATATTCACTTATATATATATATATATATATATATAGGCTTGTGCTCAAATGAGAACTTTTAAAAAAATGAGAACTGAGATCTAATATCAGCCATTTATTTTTATAAGAGCAAAGTTAATCCTGGCCACTGAAATATATGGATTAACTTATAGTTTTATTGGACACTCTCTCGCTGCGACTACTTCTGATGCTCTCCCTCTCTCTCTCGGTGTTTTCTCTCTCTAATTCTCTCTCTCTGTGTGTGTGTGTTTTCTTTCGCTAATTTTATCGCTTTCACTCTCTCGGTGTTTTCTCTCTGCAGTTCTCTCTCTCTCTCTCTCTCTCTCTCGTTCGGTCCTGCCTCCCTCTATATCATTCAGTGCTATGTAGCTCCGTTTGTATGTGTTAATTGAATTAGGTGATTGAATAATTCGAGTATCATGAGCAATCTCCTTCTATCGAGTATTTTTGTGCATATAAAAGTTTGATTCTGTTTGTTGAGCTTATTATGATTTTTGTTTTTGTGAGATTCTGAATATTAATTTTGCTGATTTCATTGTTAATTTTGTTTTTGATTTTTTTTAGTGTTGTGTCTATTTTTAACTGTTCTTTGTAATGTGAGTTCTATTAATTTTGTTGTTTTGTTGAGCTTTGTTGTTGCTGATGTTGTTTATGTCTAGTGAAGATGAACATGTTATGTAAGTTGTTTCTGCAATAGAGTTTGTTATGGTGCTCTGTTTTTCTGTTTGTTTTTTTAATGTCTAATTGTGATAATTCATGTAGGTGTTGGTAGTGTAGATTCAGCACGTGTTAAGCAATATGTTGATGATGCTACATCTATTTCTGGTCAAGATTCTGGTTGTGCATCAGGTGCGGAAAGCGATGACTCTTTTTCAAATCTTAGTATAACTCCATAAAGTAGTAGGTATTATTTTCCAAAGTGTCCTGATAATAGTTGTAGACCACATGTTGATCAGTTTTTTGACTCTTTGATAGCTGGTGTGAGTTTCTAGCAGCCGGTACTTCATCGTGATTTTTCATGTCCTATTTCAATGTCTAGAAATATAACATTCTCGTGAATCTCTGTGTTCTCGAGTTTCTTTAACTTGATGCAAGTACAATGGGCATGAGTGTCTTGTTTGCAATCTTTTTGTTGAAGCCTTTTGCCTTCTTTGATTCAATCTCTCTGTATTCATTCAAGTGAGATGTAAGGATTGCATTTGAGTATTTCACTCTTAATCGTTCAAGTTGTGCTCTTATTCCTATTTGAATCAACAAAAATTAGAAAAAAGGTTAAAATAGTAGCGTAAATTATTTGATAATATAATATGAAAACGCCTTTAATTTGCAAGTACCTTCTCTGCTTTAAATCCAGTATTCAAGGTATTCTGTTCACCCAAATAAGTCTCCATATGTCTCATAACAAATATCTCACAGTCTTCATAATTCCTTAAAGTTTGTCACTTTAAGGAATTTTTTATGAAGTGCTTTGTGTATAATTTTAAGTGCTTTGTGCATATTTTATACTTAAGTGTATTCTTATACTTTTAAGTGCTTTTTTGTGCATACTTAAGTGCTTTGTGTATACTAGTAAGTGTTTTGTGCATTTAATAAAGGCATTAATTTAACATAACAACAGAATGAATGCTTTGTGTACTTATTTAGGACTTTGTGTCTTAAGGCAGAATCCTGGTGAATCATAGAACAAGATTAATATCTTAAGGCAGAATCCTGTTGAATCAAATGAGTTTGGTGAGCTCTGTGGGATTAAACCTAGAGGCTTTAGGCCGCTCGAAGATCTTGATGTTACTATTTCCTTTGCTAACATCACACAGGTATGTTCATTTCATTCTCACTAGATATGCCGATGTTTATAAATGTATTTATTTGGGTGATCTTGATTGATTTGTTTGTTCAGGGAGGCTTGTCAACTATGTTCTTCGATTCCAAGGCAATTATGATCTTTGTGGTGATGAATGGTGATGGGCAACTTGAGATGGCATGTCCCCACTTGGCACATGAGCATGGCCAAGGACAACAAGGTTGTGGTGGCTTTCAGGAGGGCCAAGGACAACAAGGCCACGAAGGATCACAGGAGCAAGAAAAAAATCACTTGCCGGACAGGATTATCAAAGTGATGAGAGTGATGAAGATCAAGTTGAACTACTTTATTACTTTTCTCAATTTTTTGAATGAAGACTCTGTAATATCATTAAGAAATTATAGTGTGATTTTCTAAGCTCTGTAAAGATAATATTTGATGATAATGTCAAGATTTAGTCATTATTTTTAGTTCAGCTATTTTTTATTTTAGTAATTTGTGTGCATCTCTCAGTGTTTTGTATGTATATATTTTGATGCTTTGTATATATATTATAGTGCTTTGTATTTTATTTTCAGCTTATGTAAATTTGGTGATTTAATTACATCTTTTAGGGCTTTGAATACATATTTTTTAGGTGTTATACATGTCTATGTGTATGTTAATTTTTGAATCGTTATGTTCTTTTATTTTGAAATATTTGGTGTATGTTGATATTTAAATTCATTTTTTTCTATTTAGTTTGCAATCACTTATGAATTTGTGAATTGTTACTTACTGAATGTAAAAGATGAGTAAAAAATATGGAATGATATCTACATGCACAACAAGTAATTAATAAGTTCCTTAAAGCACTAGTAATGACTGAAATTCAAATATTTAACACAAGTGATATATGTTTTTACGACAAATAGAATTCTATACATTAAACTTTCTAGCAGTCGATACTTCATCATGCTTCTTCATGTCTTGTTTCATTGTCTGGAAATATAACATTCCCGTGTATCTCTGTGTTCTTGGTTTCCTTGAACTTGATGCCAATACAATGGACATGAGTGTCTTGTCTGCAATCTTTTTGTAGAATCCTTTTGCCTACTTTTATTCAATATCTCTGTATTCATTCAACTAAAATGTAAGGATTGCATTTGAGTTTTTCACCCTTAATCGTTCAGGTTGTGCTCTCTGTCCATCTGAATCAACAAAAAATAGAAAAAAGGTTAAAATAGTTGCACGTATTCTGTTTACCCATATAAGTCTCCATATGTCTCATAACAAATATCTCAAAATCTTCATAGTTCCTTAAAGTTTGCCACTATAAGGAATTTTTTAGTAAGTGCTTTGTGTATACTTTTAAGTGCTTTGTGCATATTTTATACTTAATTGTATTTTTTATACTTCTGAATATTTTTTGTGTATACTTAAGTGCTTTGTGTATACTAGTAAGTGCTTTGTGCATTTAATAAAGATTTTGAACAGACCATTTCAAGAAGTGGATGAGATATTAAGGGCAAACAGGAAGAAATGGTTCTTCGTCCTCTATTCGGAGGTTTGTAGTATAGGGCTTTGATTTTGTTTTTGGTACTGGTATTTCAAAGTCTTCATCATCACTGAATGTTGGATTCCTCATCGTTTCAGTAACGTCTTGATGACCATCATCTTCGATATTGCATGGAGCAGAAGATGATGTGGTTGGAAAGCTTTTTTCTTTAATCTTTTGCTTTGCCTTCTACTGGATCCTGATATAAGAAAATATATCATTTAAAATCATGCACATGTAGCACATAGCAACAGATTAGATGCCTTGTGTATTTACATGCTTTGTGTATACTTCTAAGTGCTTTGTGCATATTTTATAGTTAAGTGTATTTTTTTTATACTTCCAAGTGATTTCTTGTGTGTACTTAAGTGCTTTTTTGTGTATATTTTATCCAAAGTCATGAGTGAAAATGATACATGAAAGGCTAGAGGACATAAAACATTTATAAGGAGAGATCATACAAGCAAAAAAATTATAGGCAAAACAAACAGAATAAGATACAAAAAACATTAATAAGTACAGATCATACTTGCTAGTCAAGTCTAATGCTATGTGGGTAAAGGTTTCTGAGAGGTGTGATGTGTATAGTTTTGGGATCATGTTACTAGAGATCTTCACTGGAAGAAAACCAATTGAGAAGCTCCTTGGTGGTGTCAAAAGGACAATAACTGAATGGTCAGAGCCACTTATCACAAAAGGAAAATTCAAAGATATTGTTGATCCAAAACATGATGGGAATTGTGACGAAAACCAGCTAAAACAATGCATCAATGCTGCAGCCTTTCTCTAAGCCTCACACATTATGTGCTGGCAATTCACATTTCACACATTAACTTAGCTATATATATTTTCAGGCTGGCTTTAATGGTGGTTATGTCTAGTCACGCACACGTACAGGGCTATATTTGTTTCTTGCCACAGGCACAAGTGCAGCTCCAGGTAAAAACTAACAACAACACATACTAGGTTATATTACATGTTCGTTCTATTGCAAATGAACAACGTAAGATAACCTCCCATATTCCAGACCTTCCAAGAATAATTCATCAACATTCTTCAGGAAACCTAGATATCACAGCTAAAACTCCTAAAACGCTAAGTACGATCAAATAAAGCACCTAAAACAAAAATAGATCAATAAGAATAGTGACATAACCAAATAAACAATTAATATGGAGAAAAATTTATAAAGTGAGTTAAAATTTACGTACATGTGAAAAGTGCTTCCATTCTAGTTTCACCAAATATTAGATGCTCTGCACATGTTAAAATAGTGTAAATTAAATAGCTGCAACTTTCAAATCTGATGAAGCATAAAACTCTGTCTTATAAGTTGACACTAAACAAACTCAATACCATCAACAACAACAGTAACACTAGTACTAAATGAGACAATAAAATGCTCAAACTACAAATACACCTACAAATAACACTAGCACTAAATTCGATAAAATACACCTCAAATCAAATGCAAACACAGAAAGTAAATAAACATACCGCCACCTATCACAACCTCTGAGCACTAATCTACAAATACATAATTAGTGCTCTGCACATCTTAAACTGATTAAATCCTAAACAAAACCCTAAGAAAACTTTTTAATTAAACACATGTACAAGTTGCTTCCAATAGAGTTGAAACTAAAATTAAATACAAACTTATTGATTTGCAAGTGATTAAGTGATAAGCACTTCACAAAAACAAACTAAAAACACATGCATACTATATATACAACTCACATACAATTTTTTTTAGTGCTCGAGATATGTTTGTTCGTCTAAGCACGAAATCTGCAAAAAAATAAAGTGTCAAAACATCAGTGATTCGTAATGATGAATCCATTTACATAACTACTCAAATTTAAAAGTGAATCGTTAGAATAGTGAAAGGAACAATGTCGACGAACACTTGCAAGAACAAATTAAGCAGCGTTGAGCAACAAAACACAGCAATCGAGCAACATTGTTGAGAGATTTCTGTAATTTGGGGGTGATTTGATAGTAAGAGTTTGAGTGGGTAATGGTTTATGGTTACGGTTAGAACTAATTTTAATTTTTAAAAATTGCCGACGTTTAGAATGATTATGTTAATGGGCCTAATTTTGTTCCTAATTTAAGCCCAATATCTAGTTCTATTTTAAGCCGAGTATCTAGTTCTCACCACTTAAAGTTCTCACTAGAGTAACCCTCTATATAACCCTCTATATATATATAAATTCATTATGCGGACAAAATATATACTTGTGTATATATTAGAATCAACGAACTGAGTTAAAGCTTTCAGTTTCTGTCTTCATAGATACCTAACCGAAATGTAAAGTTCAAAAAATATTAATAGCAAGACCTTTCAATATCTGTAGTGAATTTCAAAATTTCAAAACACTAATCAATAAGAAGGGAAGTCATCCTATAAGACTGCCTTGTCAAGATCGTAGTTACAGAAGTCATATAATATTGGAGTCACAAATGCCTGTTGCACAAGCAAAAAGAGTTGCCTTTAATTTTTTAAAACCATCCAATGCTTCATATTTGCTTTAATCATATACACCCACATAAATCGGCTGAAATCATTGACTAACAAGAGAAAAAATTTGTTCCCGGATGGCGTTGGTGGCGAGATGGGACCACAGAGATCCCCATTAACTAGATCAAGACACTTCTTTGCTGTGAAGCTTGACTTGGGGGGGATTGTTGGGATATCATGGGCTCTGTGTCCAGCATCTCCCTAGTTATATAAACACGAACACGATGGCTTGTAATATGCTAAGTATAAGGAAGTAAGGTTGCACCTTAATTCTCTGAAAGCTCGAAACCCAAGGAAGGCATCCTGATAGGCAAATGCTCGGGGGATTGTTAGGGATATTATGGGCTCTGTGTCCAGCACGAGGCGCTTGTAATGTCCTAAGTATAAGGAAATAAGGTTGCACCTTCTCTAAAAGCTCGGGCTTTTAGCGCACTGGTAAGCACATGATCCTAACAAAATTGAGGAAAATTAGAATAAGAGATTTAGAATACACCATGTCAGATATATAAATTACTTCTAAATGTATTTTCTATGTGTATACTAAATGCAATAAATCATTGCAAGATTAATAAAGTGGCACCCATACCAGAAAGTATGTATCAGATGGAAAAACATAATTTATTTGAACCGGATAGTTTATCAGTGTACATGGCTAGGTGATCTCTTGCACTGCAGAACAACACTAGAGATAATAAAATTAAAACATCAGAGTTCTGTAGAAACGGCAAGTACAAGCGTAACAATACTTGCTGCTTTCATGTGAGAGACCATCCTTCCTCCCATAAAATTACGTGCAGCATCTGCAAATTGAGAAACAACTAATAATGTGTCCAGAAGCAGCATTCAAACAACTGTAAGTCCCAGAAATAGAAATCATCTGGAAGCTTGTAGAAACGCATTGAGGTGGGATTGCACCTAGTGGATACGCAACATCAACATCGAAATGTGTCCCTGGCTACTCTTCTGCATAAATAATTAACGATAGCAGATTTTGAACACAAATCCTTATTTCGGGCTTTTTGTAACTGTGCTTACTGGCCTGCAGGGACTCATTTCTGATGTCGATGTTGCATATTGACTGGGTGCAATCCATCCGCTGTGCAGTTCTACATGCTACCAGATAATTTCATTTTCAAGAACTTACCGTTGTTCAAATGCTGCTTCTGGACACATAATTGAACGAATAATGATAACATTATAAAATACACATGCATATATAAAACCTCTCATCACTATTAACGAATTTTAATGCATGTAATGTTAAGAATGTTCGGGTTCCCAATGTTATACAATTTACCAATCAATGCTTTTTGTTTCTTTCCGTGGTTGCATTGTGCTTATTTGGTTCTCTAGTATGAATTACATCCATCTTGATTTTTCTTTCTTTTCAAAGCTGCTCCATGATTTATCTGTGAGCTCTGATCTGCACATTTTCTCTTCTAGAAAATTATTTGAAACATTTCATGTAACTTCAAAAATAATCGAAAATATACATGAAAACATCAATCCATATTATATGGACAAACTTTGGAATCTAATAAGAACGATACATCTCAAATCTTTACGATTAAGAATAGAACACTACACCATAGACGGTACATACAAGCACACAATCTTTGTAAATATGAGAAGAATTTGAAATTTAATAAAGAAATAAAGAGTGATACTAGATTTGTTGGTTTTAGTGAAGAAATTCCTCCCTTAATCTCGAATCTGATTTCCATTCTTCATTCCTATCATCTCCATGAATCTGTAGAGTAGAAGTTTTGATAAAGGTTTTGTAAACATATCAGCAATTTGATCACGACTCTTCACATGTATTAACTTCACCTTCTTCTCGGCCACCTCTCGTATAAAATGAAACCTCGCGTCAATATGTTTGCTTCGTTCATGATGTACCAAATTCTTTGCTAATTCAATGGCTGGCTTGCTATCCATCTTGATCTTTATTGCTTCATTTTGTGGAAGATCAATTTCTTTAAGAAAATTTTTCAGCCATATTGCATGACATACACACTAGGAAGCAGCTACGTACTCTGCTTCACATGTTGACAAGGTCACTATAGGTTGTTTCTTTGATTGCCATGTAAATGCCGTATCCCCGATATAAAACACATAGCCAGACGGGCTTTTTCTGTCATCTATGTCTCCGCACCAATCTGAATCTGAATATGCCCTTAGTTTGCATTCTTTTGACTTTGAGTAAAACAAGCCCATTCCTTTGCTTCCCAGAATATATAGTAAAATCCTCTTTGCTGCCTTTTAATGTGAACTCCTTGGTTCCTCCATAAATCTACTAACCATGCCAACACCGAATGCTAAATCAGGTCTTGTACAACACAAGTATCGTAAATATCCTACAAGACTCCTATATCTGGTTTGATCCACTCGACTTCCTCCTTCTGCTTTTGACAATCTTGCACCAGGCTCCATTGGTGTAGAAATTGGTTTACAATTCTCCATTCTGAATTTCCTTAGAATATCATCTGCATACCTTTCTTGAGACAAAAATATACCTTTCTGCAGTCTGTTTTATCTCCAAACCCAAAAAATATTTTAACAGACCAAGTTCTGTCATCTCAAATTCAAGTGTCATATCCTTTTTGAACTCATCAATAAGCTTTTGACAATTACCCATAAAAATCAAGTCATCGACGTATAAAACAACAATTAAAATTTTACCTTCAACCTTCTTTACATAAACCGAATGCTCATAAGGACATTGTTTAAATCCCTTTCTCTTGAGGTATCCATCTATTTTGAAATTCCAAGCCCGTGGCGCTTGTTTTAAGCTGTATAGTGCTTTCTTTAACTTTAGGACTTTCCTTTTTTCTCCGACTTTTTTATAACCTGGAGGTTGTTTGACGTACACCTCCTCTTCAAGAATTCCATTTAGAAACGCCGATTTTACGTCCATCTGGTAAATAGACCAATTATATTGAGCAGCTTGTGAAATAAGTAGTCTGTTGCTTTCCATCCTTGCTACGGGAGCAAATACTTCATCATAATCTATCCCTGCCTTTTGTTTGTAGCCTTTCACTACTAAACGTGCCTTATGTTTTTTTATTGCTCCATTGTTCTTCTTTTTATAAACCCACTTCAAATCTAAAGGTTTGTGAACTTCTGGCAAATCAACAAGCTCCCAAGTCATGTTCCTTTCTATTGCTTTAATCTCTTCATCCATAGCATTTTTCCAACTTTCTTCTTGTATAACTTCTTCAAAACTTAAATTTTCTGCATCTGCCATAAAACAAATTAGCTGCACTTCATTAGTCTCATCATAGATATCTTGCAGTCTTCTCATTTTTTGAATCTCTTCTTCTTCATCAGATGATGTACCCTCTTCTCTAACTGCATCTGAATTTGTTGTCTCGTCTGTTTCTGTATCGGAAGAGATTGACCCTTTTTGGAATGAAACAAACGCCTTTTCTGATTTCAAATTTTCTGCACTGTTTGTTGTCTTCTTCCAATCCCATGAGTCTGCCTCATTTATAAGAACGTCCCTGCTGACTACAACCTTATTTTAATCTGGATCAAAAAGCTTGTATCCTTTTGTCTTCTGATCATATCCAATGAACACCAATTTCTTACTTTTATCATCAAGTTTGCTTCTTTTCTCATCAAGTACATGCATATAAGCTATACGGCCAAACACCTTCATCTGTTGTGTGGTTGGTTTCCTTCCATTCCATATTTCTTGTGGTGTTTTATTTCCGAGCCTCGAATGTATACATCTATTCTGAATATAAACAGTGCACTGCACTGCCTCTGCCCAAAACTCCATTGGCATTTCCTTGTTTTTCAACATAGATCTAACCATATCCATGATGGTTCTATTTTTCTTCTCTGCAATTCCATTTTGCTGAGGAGAATATGGTGCCGTCAAGTATCTTCTAATTCCATGTTCCTCACGAAATGAATTGAATTTTTTGGAAGTGAACTCGCCACCATTATCTGATCTCAAAGCTTTAATATGACATCCAGACATTTTCTCTACCATGACTTTAAATCTTTTAAATACTTCAAAGGCTTCTGATTTTTTATTCAAAAAATATACCAAGTACGTCGAGTGAAATCATCTATGAAAGTGATAAAGTACCTTTTGCCACTGAAAGATCCGGGTGTAATGGGTCCACATATATCTGAATGTACCAGATTGAGTCGCTCTCTTGTTCTGTATGTTGTTCCCTTTTGGAAAGAGTTTCTCCCTTGTTTTCCATATGTGCAGCTTTCGCAGAACTCACCATCAAATACAGTATCAGGTAGTCCGTGTATCATGTGATTTTTTTCCATCAACTTCAAAGCTCCATAGTTAAGATGTTCGAATCTCTTGTGCCACAAAGATGCCTCGCCTTCTTTGATTTGTAAACACTTTTCTTGTGAATATTCCATGTTCACCTTGAACATTCTATTGCTTTCCATCTCAGAACTTAAGACAACCCTACCAGTTTTGTCTCTTAATTGCATCTGCTGCCCCTTTGTAAGAATTTCGTATCCCTTTTGCAACAACTGTCCAACACTTAAAATATTAACTTTAATATCTGGAACATAGTATACATCCTCTATTGCTCCACTTTTTCCATTCTTCTTAGAAAGCCTATTCTGCATTTTCCCATCACCTGAACTTTTGATGCATCTCCAAATGAAACGCTCCCACATGCTGCTTCTTTTAGACTTGAAACAAATGATGGTGCCCACTCATATGATTACTTGCACCTGTATCCATGTACCATGTTGACTCATTGTCTAGAGTCACTCCTTTCTTTGCAGTCAACAACAAATTTTCTTCCTCTTGCTTTGTCACTAGATTTTTACATTCTTCATTTTTTTTGTTATGCCAGCATCCCGTTGAGATGTGCCCAAATTTGCCACAGGTATAACGCTCTTTTCCTTGAGTTGTTCTTCCTGATCTACCTTCATCTCTGAAAGATTTTTTGACTCCTCTATTGCACAGACAATATTTTCAAATTTGCCTGTCAAAAATCTAAGGATCTTCTCTACTATTCTTGCTTCAGTTATCTCCTCTCCATTGTTCTTTAGTTGATTTGTTATCTATTCCACCCTTGTGATGTAATCTGAAACACTTTCTGTCTCCTTCATTGTCATAGATTCCATTTCACCTCTAAGTGTTTGTAAACGCACTTGGTTCACCCTGTCTGCCACCTTGAATGTCTTAAACAAGATGTCCCAAGCCTCCTTGGATGTTTCAGCTCCTGCAATCTTCTCAAAAAATGAATCTTCTATTGCATTCTGCAAATCACTTAGAGCTTGGTTGTCTCTCTTTCTTTCATCCTTTAATTTATTTTGTTGAGCTTGTGACAAAGCTCCCAGATTTTCAAGTTCTGTGAAACCATCTCTGACCATCTCCCAAGTTTCTTCAGCCTTTAACCAAGTCTTCATTTTTATGTTCCAAGTGTCATAGTTGAGCTTTGTGAGTTGTGGGATGGGAGTCATGCTTCTCCTTCACCTAACCTCCAGCCATGCTTCTCCTTCACCTAAGCTCTGATGCCAATTTGTTGTGATTTTATATGTTTATTAATGTTTTGAAAGGATCTAAATAAGAAGAAGATGGGCATAACTTATAATGTGTGTATTACTTAAAAGAGATCTGCTTATATAGGCAGATTAATACATAGAAATTGAACAGATTTTCTCAACCTCCCAAAATACAAGGCTATTAAATAAGATGCATGAACAACTTCATTCATGTATTTAAATTTCCAAGAGAGATAAACCAAATAGATTAGAGATTATAGTCAACACTTCATGAGCCATTTATTGCGCTGCATTCTATTTGGGACTCGAGTGACAATGCAATCTGTTTTGCCGAGTTTGAAGTTATTTTGCATGGATTATGAAAACCCAGTTCAACACATCTGGCAGCTCCTGATTGTATTCCCCACAACCCCGTCGGAGTTGCCATTTGGAAGAGGACCTTCTGATGAAAAGGGGTGAACATTTATCTTGACATAATTTTCTTTGGGAGGAACTAAAGCACACGAATAGGTGATATCTATTCCTTGGACTCAAAGTCTACTCAATGCAAACATATTTTAATACACGAATAGGTGATATCTATTCCTTGGACTCAAGAATAACTGACTTGTTAATTGTTATAGGTTATTTACTTATATTCTATACGAGAAATAATTCATAGCTACGTGCTATTGAAAAGATCATATTATATATTTTTAAGATTTATTTTAGTTAACATTATTAAGTACACATGCAGGTATAAAACCTCCCATCAATATTAATGAATTTTAATGCATGTAATCTTAAAAATGTTCTATTCCTTTAAAGGGTTCGCATATCTGTTCATATTCACCAAGCATATTAAACTTCGTTATCATTTCATTCGGAATTTGGTACTGCAAAAGGAAGAAATTCGGTTGGACTACATTGGTACAAATGAGCAAGTTGTAGACATATTCACAAAGTCAGTCTCAAGTAATAATTAACTTCGCATACTTTAGAGATCAGCTGAGAATTACAAATTATAAGGGGATGTTAAAAATATAATTTGTAATTCCTATAAACCAAGTATCTAGAATATCCTAGTCCTAGTCCTAGAGTCATGATCTATGTTCATTGTATGAAACCAAGAGTCTCCAAATTATTTATGTATCTAGTTAATGATGAATTCGAGGAAGAGTCTAGATATTTTGTCTATCTATATAAAGACTGTTATACCAGCACATAGGGGTGAGCAAAACCGAACCGGAACCGAAAAACCGGACCGAACCGTGTAAATTTGGTTCGGTTCGGTCCTAATTTTCTGAAAGTTCGGTCCATTCGGTCCGGACCGAATAGACCGAAATAAAGTTCGGTCCGGTCCGGTCCGTAAAAAAATATTTCGGTTCGGACCGAATAGACCGAATTAACCAAAATATATATAATTTTAATTTATATTTATATTATAAATGTATTTTATATGTTATAATTATAACATCTATTTTGTAAATTTAATTATATGTATCTTTAATTAATTGGGGGTGATTAATTAATATGAAAATTTTAAAATAAATCATGAATTTTAATTTTATTTATAATATTTTTTTTATTTTGAAAATAATTTCGGTTCCTTCGGTCCGGACCGGACCGAACCGAATTATTTCGGTTCGGTCCGGTTCGGTCCATTATAAAACTTCGGTCCGGTTCGGTCCGAAAAAAATCTAAACTTCGGTTCTCGGTCTATTCGGTTCGGTCCGGTTTTGGACCGAACCGACCGAATGCTCACCCCTACCAGCACATATGTAAATCATTAAGAAAAATAAAATCTTCTGTTTTCTTCAAGTTCTGTACCCAACACTTTTTATATGAAAGACTTGGCGTTTAAAATCCACCACTGGCTGCACTGATGTAACCATTTTCATGGTAAGATGCAAAAACTAATTATAAGATACTTTCAGAACAGCTGATTTCTCATGTCTTCATCATTGCTCTATTCCCTAATTTCCCCTCCTCTCCTCTAATTTCATTGCAGGGACAAAAAATATAGGTGTGTGTATATACAAGAATCAACAAACTGAGTTAAAGTTTGTTTAGTATTGTAATTTGCACAAAATTTTATGATGCGTACGTAGTCATTTTCAGGAAAGCCACCCCGGATATATCTTAATCCATATTCTCTTATTGTATTTCATTGATATTTATGTAACTTATAATTGATTTTCAAATGTATTTTCTGTGTGTATACCAAATGAAATATACTAATAATTAAGGAATGCTGTATATCAGAAAAAACATAAGGAATAAATATTTGTAAATGATTTATTTGAATTGGATAGTTTATTAGAGTACATGGCTAGCGGATCTCTTGCACCGCAGAACAACACTAGAGAGATAATAGAATTAAAACATCAGACTTGTGTAGAAACGGCAAGAACAAGCGTAACAGTACTTGCTGCTTTCATCTGAGTGAGAATCCGTCCTCCCATAACATTACCTGCACCATCTGCAAATTGAACATGGAAACAACTAACAATGTTTCCAGAAGCAGCATTTAAACAACTGTAAGCCCCAGAAAACGAAATTATCTGGAAGCTTGTAGAAACGCATGGTGGAGGGATTGCACCTAGTGGATACGCAATATCAACATCAGAAATGAGTCCATGGCCAGTAAGCACAGTTATAGCAAGCCCGAAATGCAGTGCAAATTGCACCACACAACTTATGACATCAAATCCACTAGGGATTTCAAGAAGGACTGGTTTGCTGATGCCATTCACTGACGTCTCACTGTTGGTCATTAAAGACCCATCAGAATTGAATGAATATTGAGGAGCTCCTCCATGCCTCCCTGGAACTGTAGATATTGGGCTTGTTAAACCATGTTGGTCAGGTAAGCTTTCAGCCTGCGACTTAGGTTCGTCATGTTTTTCTTCCAAGAGAGGTGTCGTCGATGAGGATCCACCGGATTTTTTTGAATTACTCATCACTGCGAAGAAAATGTTATTGCTGTGAACTAAACAATGAAATAGATAAGTATATATAGCCTCTCCGATAGCATATATGAGCTGTAATTTGGGATTTTTATTGTTTATATGAGTTTAAAATGATAATAAGGTATATGAGATTTCACCGTTATTGAATAAAACAGCAGTGTTCATGGAATTTATAGCTAGGGACATTCTTTTGCATATTTTTTTCATACATATATATAATCTTTCCACTCATTGATAGAAGATATATACATACACAGATCACACACACACATATATATATAGGCTGGCACTCCCTAGCATACCCTTTTATATGGAATTACGCAGCACACCATTATAAATATATACATAATATATATTCTATTATTTTTTTATGAAATATAATTGCAAATTTTGATTATTAAACCGAAAACGAAGTTATACAATTTTTTTATTCCAAAGATCATCTAAAATAATGCAATATCTCAACATGATTCTATAACAGAATAATAATCATTCACAATTATTCTATTATAGAATCAGTTTCGAAAATATACTTTTTATTCAAATTTTAAGTGTTAATTACTTAAAATAGATTTATTTTATAGTATTCTATATTAGAATCACGTTTTATATGTATTCTATAACAGAATTTATAATAAAATTGATGATTTATAGCGGCGCACTATGTAACTCCATATAAAGAGTCCCTCTGGCGGCCTATATATACATACATATATATATATATATATATATATGTGTGTGTGTGTGTGTGTGTGTTGAATTCATAAACAATTTATGAATTTTCATAGAATATAACAGATTTTGATTCTATGCAAAAAATCTGGCGGTGTATTCAATTCAGTTGACATTTTAATGTATTGTTGTTAATATTTGTATTTTAATGGATTACATGTGATTTTGATTTTGTGCGCATTTTTGATAAAATGTCATAGAATAGAGCTGATAGATTCTTTAGGATTCAAGCAGAATGCTTCCAAATCTCATTAATTTTTTGGTGGGATTTCAAGAAACTTAAAATACACTAAGCAATCCCCACAAAATTCATAATTTTATGAAATCCAAACAATCTATTACCATTCAGATTTTAATAGATTTTAAACAATTCCAATGGAATACCATAGCTTTTTTAAGCAGGATTCGAAATCCTAATTGAATACCACCAGATTTTGTAAAATAATTTAAAATCTTAATTGGCTATCCTAAGATTTTAAATAATCCCAATTGAATATTCTCGAATTTCATTAATGAAAAAAATCTTTTAAAATCTCAATCGAATAGACCCCCTTACAGTATAATACCCGTCCTAAAATATTCAAGTATACTCTATCAAAATTTCATAAATTATGTTCGGAAAAAGAAAAATAACAATGAAAAAAATCATATATTTGATACCCACACCAAGAATTCAAGTATACTCTATCAAAATCTCGTAGATTATACTCGATAAAGTAAAAATAACTATGGAGATGTAACAACCCCAAATTCTCAAGTACGTAATTATTATTTAATAACTTTATTTTTTAATTGTACAAAAAATTACTCCCTCCGTCCCACCCATTTCTTTACACTTTCCTTTTTGGGTGTCCCACCCAATTCTTTACATTTCAAAACTTACCAAAAATAGTCAATGGGTCCCACCACTTCTCCACTTTTCTTTCCTTTTCACACTACTTTTACTCCACTATCTTCTTTTTATACATTAAAAATCAATGGGTCCCACCACTTCACCCACTTTTCCTTTTCTTTTCCATTACTTTATACATATTTGTTAACCTCCGTGCCCAACCCGTTCGATAAGAAATGGGAGGGACGGAGGGAGTACTATTTATGAATAGGCACGAGTAATAGTTAAATTAACATTATTACTCTTTGATTAAAATTATAGTGACGCAATAAATATTTAATTATTTATTTTAAGTACTGTGACGAGGATATAAAAAGTGCGTGGGGTAATTTTTTTTTATTATTGATGAGATTACGAGATACTCAATAATATAAAAGTTAAATGGAGTCGAGTGATATTTGGAGTCCTTAGAGTCCCAATCCAGGCCCTCCATTTTATTTTGATCCAACGGCTGATTGAAACGTGACACTTACATTTACACTCATATATAACTCGATATCGCTACTTTTGAGTTTATTTTCTTATCCCCTATCTCTTCATTTTCGTGTCCTGCAACATTTTAAGGATATTTCCATTACAGATTTTTGTATATTTGTCCTGTGTTCTCATCTGTTTTGAATAGTTTCTTTTTTTCTTAAATGGTTATTCAGATCCAACAAATTTAAATGATATTTGTTCTATGAGATATGTTGGGTTCTTTTCTTAAATGGTTATTCAGATCCAACAAATTTAAATGATATTTGTTCTATGAGATATGTTGGGTTCTTTTTTGTCAGTATTGTTTTATAAGTTATAGAGCTCTATCATGCACTAACATCAAAAACATCTTTAAAAGATTATGTTGTTCTGCACTCACCGTATTGGCTAACTTACGTTGTTCTGCACACCTTTAAAAGATTATGTTGTTCAGCACTCAGTGTATTACTTAAATTATGTTGTTCTGCACTCTCTTAAAATTAGTCTCAGTTACAAAAGAGTTTTGATTATAACCGCCGATCGTGAAGGATATACTCTCGTAGTTAGAGGACTCTAATTTAAAACACAAGAAGAGGAATGTCTGGATACAGACAGTGTTTTTTATTCTTAAAATTCTACTTTTTATTTTGAGCAATCATAGCCATTAATTATATTTATAATCTAAGGGTGGTTTTTGTGGTCTCCAAAGACTCCAAAAATTGTGTACTCCACAAAAAACTCTTATTAATAAATAATAGACATCGAAAAGGAAAGAATTGTGTAGATAACCATATAATCATAAAATAATTTTTATGTTTCTTTGTTAATGCTAGTTTCAAGGAGTGATTAATGCTTAACAATTCCACATCATTATGTAGAACCTAATTTTGTATATATATGTAGTATTATTGGGGGAAATCATGCACAAAATTGGCTACACAAAATGATGTGACATTAACATTAATAAGATTATCTGTGTTTCCTCAACTATCACTCAACAACTTCATTTTACTATATTTTAGATAGCAATATGGCACATCATTCTGTAAAATAGTTTTGTGCAAATAACATTACTCTGTCATGTTTTTTTTTTTTGGGTTTGCAATGTACAATAAGTTGAATCGAAATGGGCAGAGATCTGATATCTGAGAAAATCATCTCTTCACTACATTTGTCCATTTCTCTTTTTTTTTCTCACCCACATCACCCCCATTTCCTGCCCTAATTTAACAGCGCATACACACACTTTTCTATATCTATACTTTCAAGATTTTGTAAAACGCCCTTTTTGATTTCGTGCTTAAAAGGGGTTCCAAGATTTTGTTGGTTTTGCAAAACCCATATCTTGATTTTGTGTTTTAAGGGGTTTTAAGCAAATGGGTTGTGCAACCAGAAAGGCGTCCCCTGTGTTCCTGATTTTTTCGAGCTCGCGGATCCTGGTGGCGTCAAAAGGTGAACGTCATGTAGACGGTGATCAGAATCTATCCATACAAAACATCTGTATATAAATCGCAGATGTTGTGAACGAGTGAGAATCAGCTATATGTGGAGGCGGCTCAACGATTCATCACTAAATGGTGGTCCTCAAATCATTGGCTCATCTATATTCAAAATTTCGACTTTCAAAATAAAGGTGTACTTTACCCAATTCTTAACATGTTTATGTGATTTTTTGTTTTATTAGTGTATATAATTTCGTATGTTTTAGAGTTTTATCGTAAGATCTCGGATTTTCTTACTTTTTTGTTTTTATGCACGATAATCAATTTCTGGAGGTGTGTTTTTGTTTTAATTTTGTCTTTTGATTTATCCAGAAGATGAAATAGTTGGTGAGTTTCAGTCAAACTTATTTTGTATATTATGTGTAAGATATGTTGTTTTTTAACAATTTTTTCAGAGTCGCAAGTTCGTTTGCAATTGTGTTTTGAGCTTGTAGGAGTTAGAGTGTATATCGTTATTGTAATGACTATGACGAGATTATGGTTATTTCCATGTCGGTGATGAGATGATTATATCATTTGGTGTGATTTTGAAAATAGAATATTATTGATAATTTCTTGCATGATTATAGGTTTTTTCTTGTAAAATTAGTAAGTTTCTTGCCACCTTTATTTTATTAAATTGACTTTATTAGTAGTAAATGTTGATTTAATTTTGGCTATTTTAAATGGCTAGTTGACTTTGCTTGATTGTTACTAACTTTCGAATTTTGTTTTTCTGAGTCATTGCTAATTAATATATGCTCTAAATGCTTTAATCCTCATTGATTAGAGTTTTATGCAATTTGTTAACTGATGTATAATTACTTGCAAGTCTTGATTATGGCTTTTATTTGTACCATTTATGGGTGGCCATGATTGGTGGCGTAGATTATTGGCCTGGTATACGATAATTTGGTGTCATTTTGTTGGCTCGTTTTTTATATTTAAGTTTTAAAATTTTAGATATATTTTTAAAAATTAGAGTTTTATATTTTAGCTTTTATATTTTAATTCTTATATTACTAATTACATTCTTAGTATTTATTTAGTTTGTTATATATCTAGCCAAAGGGTCTCCCTTTGGTTAGATATATATTTTTTCTGTTTTAGTATTTAATTTATTTACCACCTTTTTTTCACAAATTATTTTATTTATCTTTCATTGACTTTACCATCTTTTGATAAACTATTTTATATTTTATTGTAATAATTAAATTTATAATTTTCTTGTTATTAATGAATTGTATTATTTCAGGGATGAGGTGGAAGTAGCATGGATTTGGAGCTTGGGACATTTTATTTTAGACATTAAGTTTTATTGTCTAAACGTCCGGAGACATTTTTTTGTCTTTGGGTTAGATAATAAGCTTTTTGAATAAAAGAAACTCCTCGGAGTATTGGCGTATTCTCGATAGTGCATTTCTGTCAAAAAAAAAATTGTCTGTGTTTCCTCAACTATCACTCAACAACTTCATTTTACTATATTTTAGATAGCAATATGGCACATCATTCTGTAAAATAGTTTTGTGCAAATAACATTACTCTGTAATATTTTGAAAGATGAGTAGATTACAGGGTGATTACACTATGTGTTTTGATAAAATTTGTTAATCACTAAAGGAAAACTGAATCACAATATATACAATATTGATTAAAGATTAGAGCCCTTATCTTTTTTTTGATAAATGGGGATATTCCATTAATAAGATAAAAATACACCACAGACTGTAGCCCTAACCAGCAATCATACAAGCATAACATGTGAAGAGGGCATGCCTTCCTAAGAGAAGCTACCACTAGAAATTACCTATAAAAACAAAAATTAACATTAGCTGCCATGTTACTCCACTGAAAACTACATTCAAGCACTACGTCATAGATGGCCTAGGCAATTTTATGAACACTGAGTGTTGCAAAATTATGTGCTACTAATCCATACCAACAACAATGATAATCATTCATGTCCATTTGATGTTGCAATAGTCAAATACGTGTGTTGCGTAGAGTATTAGCAAGATGATTTTTTGTAATAATTTTAAAAAACTAAAATAATTTTAAATTATTAATTATTAAAATATAATATATTAAACTTCAACCCCTGAAGGGACCTGAGCTTGGTTTGTCAACATGGCATCTTCATGAGCCATTTCTTGCCCTGCATTTTATCTCGGACTCGAGTGACAATGCGATCTGTTTTGACGAGTTTGAAGTTATTTGCATCGATTGTGAAAACCCAGTTCAACATATCTTGCATCTCCTGATTGTATTCCCCACATGATGGCTTTGACATTAGTCATGCGATGCATAAGGACACAAGCTCCCCACAGTCTCCGGCCATCTGCATTCATGAGAACACCAATCCTGTCGGAGTTGCCATTTGGAAGAGGAACTTCTGATGAAAAGTGGTGAACATTTATCTTGACACAATTTTCTTCGGGAGGAACTCATGCGACATTCATTATGATTGAGATAGAGATGCAATACTGAGTTTATAAATGGAAAGACCTAGCCAATGCTAAGTCATGACAGTATTACTACAAATGACGCAGGAGTACTAAAGCACACGAATAGGTAATATCTATTCTTTGGACTCAAAGTCTACTGAATGCAAACATATTTTAATACCAAATTTTGACAATAGATTTAATCTCTAAGTGTGTCCTCTTTGCGGGAATTATTGACTTGTCATAGGTTATTTACTATATTCTATATAAAGGAAAGATACACAGCTTCGTGTTATTGAAAAGATCATATTATATATTCTTAAGATATATTTTAGTTAACATATAAATACACATGGACAAACTTTGGAATCTAAAAAGAACAATACATCTCAAATCTTCAGGATTAAGAATAGAACCATACACCACAAACGGTACACACGAGCACACAATCTTTGTAAATATGAGAAAATTTTAAAATTTAAAGAAGAAATAAAGAGTGATACTAGATTTGCTGGTGAAGGTGAGTGCCGAGTAGATAATAACCGCAATAGCAGATTTTTAACAGAATGCCTGAACTAAAGCAAATTTAATTAAACATGAGTTGGAAATTTGAGGTGCAACATTGTCACCAAATGATTCTTATATGTCCATATACAATATTCTACTATATATACAATTCATGCATATTAATATGGCAACTATTACCGATCATAAAAATGCGACCATTTTTTACATTTGTCCCATAGTTATTTTTGGTATTGCTCAATTTACCCGGCTGAAGAAAAAAAATGTAAAATATTAAAAATAAAAGACATACATATGAATATCGTTTCACCTTTTGTTGTCAAAATTAAATAGAAGAAAAGGTTTGCTTAATTATTGCATACATTTTCATGCTTCTCTAGAGTGTATATACATGCTAAAGAGTATGAAAGAACTTACTGGCCTAGGGTGATAAAAATCCTAAAAAAATATTTTGTAATGCAAAAAATGCAGCAGCAATGATTTAAGCAATGTCGGCTTTTGGAGTCACCACAACAGTCATCATTCTAGAAAAAAAGGGTTTAATTATCAAGTTGGTCAAGTGGATTTAATGTATCAAATTGGTCACTGAACTCAAAATGGTATCAAGATGGTCACTAAAGTCACCATAAATATCAAACAAGTACCTTGTAATATAGGTTCAAGCAATAAAAATATTGTTTATAAAGTTTTACACATTATTTTTAAATGTTACCACAACCAACTATAAGGTTATGACTTCTAGTATTTAAAGTAATATATTTATATTTTATCAAGTTTATTTATTATTTATATTTTATTATATAATTATTTTATTTGTTTTAATTAAAAATAAATAATAAATAAACTTAATAAAATCTAAATATATTATCATAAATATTAGAAGTCATAACCTTTTATTTTTTTGGTAACATTCAAAAATAATGTATAAAACTCTATAAATAATATTTTTACCACTTGAATTCATATTTCAAGGTACTTGTTTGATATTTACCGTTTTGAGTTCAGTGACCAACTTGATACATTAAGCCCACTTCAGTGACCAACTAGATAATTAACCCAGAAAAAAAGTAAACGATGGTGCAGTATAGCAGGGTGAAGAATGTGTGAAGAATACATACCAAATCAATACTATACACACCAACTTGTGCAAGAAAATATGGTATTTCTACCAATATTTTTTTAGAGAAAAGAAGAGGGACTTGCTTAACATTATATCTATTCCTTGGAATCAGAGTCTACACTGAATGTAAACATATTTTAATACGAAATTTTGACAATAGATTTATTCTTTAAGTGTGTCCTCTTTGCATGAATTATTGACATGTTATAGGTTATTTACTTAAATTCTATACGGAGGAAAAATACAGCCTTCATGCTATTGAAAAGATCATATTTATATATTTTTAAGATATATTTTAGTTAACATATATTGAAAAGATCTGCCTTGTCAAGATCGTAGTTATAGAAGTCATATAAGATTGGTGTCACAAATGTCTGTTCCACAAGCAAAAAGAGTTGCCTTCAATTTTTAATTTAAAACCATCCAATGCTTCATCTTTGCTTTCATCATATACACCCACATAAATTGGCTGAAATCATCGAATAACAAGAGAAAATATTTGTTCCCGGATGGCATTGGTGGCGAGATGGGACCACAGAGATCCCCATTAACTAGATCAAGACACTTCTTTGCTGTGAAGCTTGACTTGGCGGGGATTGTTGGGATATCATGGGCTCTGTGTCTAGCATCTCCCTAGTTATATAAACACGAACACGATACGCTTGTAATATGCTAAGTATAATTAAGGAAGTAAGCTTGCACCTTCTCTGAAAGATCGAAACCCAAGGAAGGCATCCTGTTAGGCAAATGCTCGAGGGGGGGCGGGGATTGTGGGGGATATTAGGGGCTCTGTGTCCAGCACGAGGCGCTTGTAATGTCCTCAGTATAAGGAAATAAGGTTGCACCTTCTCTAAAAGCTCGGGCTTTTAGCGCACTGGTAAGCACATGATCTTAACAAAATTTGAGGAAAATTAGAATAAGAGATTTAGAATACGCCATGTCAGATATAAAGATTACTTCTAAATGTATTTTCTATGTGTATACTAAATCTAATAAATCATTGCAAGAATAAAGTGGTGCCCATACGGAAGAGTATGTATCAGCTGGAAAAACATAAGGTATAAATATTTGAAAATGATTTATTTGAACCCGTTAGTTTATCAGTGTACATGGCTAGGTGATCTCTTGCACTGCAGAACAACGCAAGAGACAATAAAATTAAAACATCAGAGTTCTGTAGAAACGGCAAGTACAAGCGTAACAATACTTCCTGCTTTCATGTGAGAGACAATCCTTCCTCCCATAAAATTACCTGCAGCATCTGCAAATTGAGAAACAACTAATAATGTGTCCAGAAGCATTCAAACAACTGTAAGTCCCAGAAATAGAAATCATCTGGATGCTTGTAGAAACGCATTGAGGAGAAATTATTGACTTGTTTTAGGTTATTTACTTAAATTCAATGCCGAGGAAAAATACAGCCTTCATGCTATTGAAAAGATCATATTTATATATTTTTAAGATATATTTTAGTTAACATTATTAAATACACATGCACATATATATCCTCCTATCAATATTAATGAATTTTAATGCATGTAATCTTCAAAATGTTCTATTCTTTTAACGGGTTCAGATATCTGTTCATATATATTCACATCACAAAACTTCCCAATGTTATAATATGATTTTACCGATCAATGCTTTCTGTTTCTTTCCTTGGTTGGAGTGTGCTTATATATCTCTGAGCTCTTTGCACATTTTCTCTTCTAGAGAATTATTTGAAATAGTTCATGTAACTTTAAAAATAATAGAAAGTATACATGAAAAGATCAATCCATATTATATGGACAAACTTTGGAATCTAAATAGAACAATATGCATAAAATCTTTAGAATTAAGAAAAGAACAATACAGCTCAAACGATACATACGAGCACACAATCTTTGTAAATATGAGCACAGTTTAAAATTGATGAAGAAATAAAGAGTGATACTAGAGGTTAGTGCTAAGTAGATAATGACCACAATATTAATAACCATAGCATATTTTTAACACAAATGCCTCAACCAAAGCAAATTTAATTAAACATGTGTTGGAAATTTGACATGCATAATGGTCACCAAATGATTCTTATATATGCATATACAATCTACTATATAATGCAATTATGAACATTAATATGGCAATTATTACCAATCATAAAAGGGCGACGACTTTTGACATTTCTCTTATAATAATATTTGGTATTTCTCACAATGTATTTCTCCGATAGTGATTTTTGGTATTTCTTCTCAATATTACATGGACAAACATTGGAATCTAAATAGAACAATACACCTAAATTCTTCTGTTTTCTTCAAGTTCTCTACCCAAATACTGTACAATCAGTCAGCCTTCTTTCAAGATTCATGCATAATCCAAGTCATATACACTATGCAGTTGGAAAACGGTTTCTGCGCTATCTTAAGGGTACAAAAAGTCATGGTCTCAAGTATGTTTATAATGAAGATAATAGGCTGATTGGGTATACATATAGTGATTGGGGAGGATCATTGGATGATGGCAAGAGTACATCTGGATATGTTTTCTTTCTAGGAGCAAATGCTATTTCTTGGTCATTAAAAAAATAGGAAACAACACCCCTATCTTCCACAGAATCTGAATATGTTTCTGCAACAGACGCATCATGTATGTGAAGCTGTTTGGTTAAGACGGATTTTGTTTGACTTGGAGCAAGCCCAGAATGAACCAACTATTATTTACCGCGACAACAATTCAGCCATAGCAATAACTGAAAACCCTGTTTTTCATAGTCAGACAAAGCATATTAAACTTCGTTATCATTTCATTCGGAATTTGGTACTGCAAAAGGAAGAAATTCGGTTGGACTGCATTGGTACAAATGATCAAGTTGCAGACATACTCACAAAGTCAGTCTCAAGTAATAACTTCGCATACTTTAGAGACCAGTGAGAATTACAAATTACGAGGGGATGTTAAAAATATAATTTGTAATTCCTATAAACCAAGTATCTAGAATATCCTAGTCCTAGTTCTAGAGTCATGTTCAATGTTCAGTGTATGAAACCAAGAGTCTCCAAATTATTTATGTATCTAGTTAATGATGAATTCTAGGAAGAGTCTAGATATTTTGTCTATCTATATAAAAGACTGTTATACCAGCACATGTAAATCATTAAGAAAAATAAAAACTTCTGTTTTCTTCAAGTTCTGTACCCAACACTTTTTATATGAAAGACTTTGCGTTTAAAATCCACCACTGGCTGCACTGACGTAACCATTTTCATGGTAAGATGCAAAAACTAATTATAAGATACTTTGAGAACAGCTGATTTCTCATGTCTTCATCATTGCTCTATTCCCTAATTTCCCCTCCTCGATCTTCTCTAATTTCATTGCAGGGACAACAAATATAGATGTGTGTATATACAAGAATCGACAAACTGAGTTAAAGTTTGTTTAGTATTGTAATTTGCACAAAATTTTATGATGCGTAGTCATTTTCAGGAAAGCCACCCCGGATATATCTTAATCCATATTCTCTTATTGTATTTCATTGATATTTATGTAACTTATAATTGATTTCCAAATGTATTTTCTGTGTGTATACCAAATGAAATATACTAATAATTAAGGAATGTTGTATATCAGAAAAAACATAAGGAATAAATATTTGAAAATGATTTATTTGAATTGGATAGTTTAATAGAGTACATGGCTAGAGGATCTCTTGCACTGCAGAACAACACTAGAGAGATAAGAATTAAAACATCAGACTTGTGTAGAAAAGGCAAGAACAACATTAGAGAGATAAGAATTAAAACATCAGACTTGTGTAGAAACGGCAAGAACAAGAGTAACAACACTTGCTGCTTTCATCTGAGAGAGAATCCGTCCTCCCATAACATTACCTGCAGCATCTGCAAATTGAACATGGAAACAACTAATAATATTTCCAGAAGCAGCATTTAAACAACTGTAAGCCCCAGAAAACGAAATTATGTGGAAGCTTGTAGAAACGCATGGGGGAGGGATTGCATTGAGTGGATACGCAATATCAACCTCAGAAATGAGTCCCTGGCCAGTAAGCACAGTTACAGCAAGCCCGAAATGCAGTGCAAATTGCACCACACAACTTATGACATCAAATCCACTAGGGATTTCAAGAATGACTATTTTGTTGATGCCATTCACTGGCTCACCGTTGGTCATTAAGGAGCCATCAGAATTGAATGAATATTGAGGAGCTCCTCCATGCCTCCCTGGAGCTGTAGATATTGGGCTTGTTAAACCATTTTTGTTTGAATTACTCATCACTGCGAAAATGTTATTGCTGTGAACTAAACAATGAAAGAGATAAGTATATAGCCTCTCAGCTGATAGCATATATGAGCTGTAATTTGTGATTTTTATTGTTTATATGAGTTTAAAAAGATAATAAGGTATATGAGATTTCACAGTTATTGAATAAAACAGCTGTGTTCATGGAATTTATAGATAGGGAGAATCTTTTGCATATTTTTTTCATGCATATAATCTTTCTACTCATTGATAGAAGAGATATATATGTGAATTCATAAACAAATTATGAATTTTTATAGAATATAACAGATTTTGATTCTATTCTATGGAAAATCTGGCGGTGTATTGAGTTGAGATTTTAATGTATTTTTTTTAATATATGTGTTTTAATGGATTGCATGTGAGTTTGACTTTATGAGCATTTTTGTTAAAATGTCATAGAACAGAGTTGATATATATATATAGTTTAGGATTCAGGCACAATACTTCGAAATCTCATCGATTTTTTGGTGGGATTTCAAAAAATTTAAAATACACTAAGCCATCTCCACAAAATCTATAATTTTATGAAATCCAAAAAATCCATTACCATTCAGATTTTAATAGATTTTAAACAATTTTTAATTTAATACCAAAGGATCTTTAAGAATAATTTGAAATACTAATTGAATACCAGCAGATTAATTTAAAATCTCAATTGAATATCCTAAGATTTTAAAACATTTTAAATAATTCCAATTGAATACTCTCATATTTCATTAATGAAAAAAACCCTTTAAAATCACAATCGAATACACCCCCTTAAAGTATATAATACTCGTCCTAAATTATTCAAGTATACTCTATTAAAATCTCTTAGATTATATTTGTAAAAAGAAAAATAACAATGAACAAAATCATATATTTGATGTCCACCCAAAGAATTCAAGTACGCTCTATCAAAATCTCCCAAATTATACTCGATAAAGTAAAAATAACTATGGAGATGTAACAGCCCCAAATTCTCAGGTACATAATTATTATTTAATAACTTTATTTTTTAATTGTACAAAAAATTACTATTTATGAATAGGCACGAGTAATAGTTAAATTAACATTACTACTCTTTGATTAAAGTTACAGTGAGGCAATAAAAATTTTATTATTTATTTTAAGTACCGTGACGAGGAAATAAAAGGTGCGTGCGATAATAATTTTTTTATTATTGATGAGATTACAAGATACTCAATAATATATATATATATATATATATATATATATATATATATATATATAGAGAGAGAGAGAGAGAGAGAGAGTTAAGTTGTATGGAGTACATATAAACATTGGAGTATTGGAGTACAAATTATAATTTTTTAGTTTAATCATAAATAATATCTTTGATTATCCAAAATTAAATATAATTTATCATTTATAAGTAGTATTAAACATAATTATCAATTAATCATTAATATCTTTCAACTTTAACAAACATTAAGATTGGTGTTCTGCTTATAAGTTATATTGCAGAACATAATGTCCTACAATTTATAAAAGTAATTGTTCTATCTTTTGATTACAATTTTTATGTTGTAGAACATAATGCAGGTTGTCGGATGTTTACAAATATTGTATAACACAAAAAATGAAGATTTTGGATGACTAAATTATATTGTATGAATCTTGTACTCCGATACTCCAATATTTTTTGTACTCCATAGAACTTGACTATATATATATATATATATATATTGAGTGTGGATAATTGGATTATTTTTAAATTAATAATGGTATCAACAAATCTAAATATTTAGATAGTCGCACGCGTAAATTATATGTTTTATTTTCTCGATAGAGCCACTATAGATTGTCATTAAAATTATTTACTACAACTATTAAGTAGTAAGAATAAAAAGTGAAAAGTGAGTATTATTATAAATAAATAATAGACATTGGAAAGGAAAGAATTGTGTTAGATAACCATATAATCATAAAATAATTTTTATTTTTCTTTGTTAATGCTTATATATATATATATATATATATATATATATATGAATTCATTACGTGGACAAAATATATACTTGTGTTTATATAAGAATCAACAAACTGAGTTTATAGATACCTAAACGAAATGATAAAGTTCAATAATTAATAGCAAGACCTTTCAATATGTGTCGTGAATTTCAAACTTTCAAAACACTAATCAATAAGAAGTGAAATCCTCACTTTCTTTCACTCAGCAAGTACATCACTAATACTTGTAGAAACGGAAGCGTCACGACACTTGCTGCTTTCATGTGAGACAATCCTTCCTCGCATAAGATTACCTTGCAGCATCTGCAAATTGAACATGAAAACAACTAATAATGTGTCCAGAAGCAGCATTAAAACAACTGTAAGTCCCAGAAATATGTGTCCCTGGCTAGTAAGCAGAGTTACAGAAATCCTGAAATGCTGTGCAAATTGCACCACACAACTTATGAAATCAAATCCATTAGGGATTTCAAGAATGACTGGTTCCTTTACAGAATGTTTGCTGATAGCATTCATTAGGGATTTAGTGGTGTGCCATCTGCATTCATGAGAACACCAACCCCGTCCGAGTTGCCATTTGGAAGAGGACCTTCTGATGAAAAGCGGTGAACATTTATCTTGACACAATTTTCTTTGGGAGGAACTCATGCAACATTCATTATGATTGAGATAGAGATGCAATACAGCCTAATAATGAGTTTATAAAGTGAAAGATCCCGCCAATGTTAAGTCATGACAGCAATACTATAATGACACAGGAGTACTAAAGCACACGAATAGGTGGACTCAGAGTCTATGGAATATTGCAAACATATTTTAATACAAAATTTTGACAATAGATTTATTCTTTAAGTGTGTCGGCCTCTTTGCACGAATTATTGACTTGTTATAGGTTATTTACTTAAATTCTATACAGAGGAAAAATACAGGCTTCACACTATTCATAAGATCATATTATATATATATTCTTAAGATATATTTTAGTTAACATTATAAAATACACATGCACATATAAAACCTCCCATCAATATTACTGAATTTTAATGTTCTATTAAAGGATTCAGGTATGTCCTCATATTCACATCACAAAAATTCCCAATGTTATATATTTTCACCAATCAATGCTTTTGTTTCTTTCCTTAGTTGCATTGTGTTTATTTGGTTCTTTAGTATAATCACATCGTTCTTGATTTTTCTTTCCATTCAAAGATGCTTCATGATTTATCAAAAGTATACATTTCATGTAAAATATTCAAAAGTATACATGAAAACAACTAACTATATTATATGGACAAATTTTGGAATCTAAATAGAACAATACACCAGAAATCTTGAGGATTAAGAATAGAACAATATACCTCAAATGATACATACGAGCATACAATCTTTGTAAATATGAGCACAATTTAAAATTTGATGAAGAAATGAAGAGTGATACTAGATTTGTTGGTGAAGGTGAGTGCCGAGTAGATAATGACCGGAGAAATAACGATAGCACATTTTGAACACAAATGCCTGAACTAAATGAAATTTAATTAAACATGTGTTTGGAAATTTGACGTGCATCATTGTCACCAAATGATTCTTATATGTGCATATACAATCTACTATATAATACAATTCATGCATATTAATATGGCAACTATTAGGGATCATAAAAAAGCGACCACTTTTGACAATTCTATGATAGTGATTTTTGGTATTTCTTAATTTACCTGGCTTAAGCAAAAAATAAATGTAAAATATTAAAAAGAAAAGACATACCTATCAATATAATTTCCACCAGACCGGAATTTTTTGTAGTCACATATTAAATAGAAAAAAGGCTTTCCTAGCCATTACATACATTTTCATGCTTGTCTAGAGTGTATTTACATGCTCAAGAGTATCAAGAACTTACTCGTTGAGGGATAATAAAAATCTATAATGCAAAAAGTGCGGCAGCAATGATTGCAATAATGTCGGCCTTAGGAGTCACCACCATAGTCATCATTCCAAAAAGAGTGGAGTATAGCAGGGTGAAGAACGTGAAGAATACATACCAAAAGAATTTCATTACTGTCCAATCAAATCCCATCATTGCATAAACGATAATACTATACATAATACACTCCAACTTGTGCAAGAACATTATATGGTATTTCTACCAATACCTTTTTAGAGAAAAGAAGAGGGACTTGCTTAACATATATGGTACAAAACAAGAAAATTCAATTTATCCGGGAACGTCATATCCACCTATTACATGTGCAAAGGCATATGGCAAGGCGAGTACATTCATGCTGCTCGTATTCCATAAAAGACGTAACCATTTTCATGGTAAGATGGAAAGGCTATTTATAAGATACTTTCGGAACAGCTGATTTCTCATGTCTTCATCATTGCTCTACTCCCTTATTTCCCCTCCTCTCCTGTAATTTGTTCGCAGGCTGAAAAGTTTAGGGTAAAATGGCTTGCTTTGTATTGATAATTCACCACGATATATATACAGAAACTTCCTACCCTTATTCTAATATAGGAAATTACTACAGAAACATAAATCAAGCCTAACTAGCAGGGATACAGAATATATATTGTTCAGAATGCAACATTTCCTTCTAACTAATATGTACATATCTTAATACCCCCCCTCAAGTTGGAGCATGAGGATTATAAATGCCCAACTTGCCGAGAAGAAACTCAAACTGCTTCTTTCCTAGTGCCTTTGTAAAAATATCAGCTAACTGAACCTTGGTAGGAACATATGACGGAAGAATGATCCCATTCTGAATAGCATCTCGAACAAAGTGACAGTCAACCTCAATATGTTTTGTACGCTCGTGGAATACCGGATTTTGCGCAATATGAAGTGCAGACTAACTATCACAATACAAGTTAATTGATTTTGGATGTTCTACTCCAAAACATAATAATAAACTCCTCAGCCATTTCAACTCGCATGTAATAGAAGCCATAGAACGATACTCTGCCTCAGCGGAAGATTGTGAAACAGTATGTTGTTTCTTGCTTTTCCATGACACTGGAGAATGACCAAGAAACACTAACCAACCGGTAAGAGAACGGCGAGTCAGTGGACATGCCGACCAATCAGAATCACACCAACCTGTCAATTCAAGAGTACTATTAGCTGGAAGAAGTATTCCCTGGCCTGGAGATCCTTTCAAATAGCAAACCACACGTAAGGCGGCCTCCCAATGATCGTCTCGTGGTTCACGCATAAATTGAGATAGCACATGAACGGAATATGTTAAATCAGGACGTGTAACAGATAAGTAAATTAAGCGCCCAACCAATTGCCTGTAGGGTTCTGGGTCTACCAGTAATGGACTATTTGAATGCGTGAGTCTGTGATACTGCTCCATCGAAAAACAAGACGGCTTGGCACCCAACAATCCTACTTCTGAAATGATGTCCAGTGAGTATTTTCTTTGGCTCAAAAAAATACCAACCGGGCTGCGAGCAACCTCGATACCAAGAAAATATTTAAGCACCCCAAGATCTTTCATATGAAAACAAGTACTCAAATAAGACTTGAAAGCTTTCAGTGCAGCGGAGTCATTACCAGATATGATCAAATCGTCGACATAGACTAAAACATTAATATGGACACCGCCTCTGGTAAGTGTGAATAAAGAATAGTCGGTATAAGATAGCAAAAAACCATAAGCTTTTAAGGCAGTCGCAAGTTTAGAAAACCAGCATCTGGGTGCTTGTCTCAAGCCATATAATGATTTTCTAAGTCTACATACCATATTAGGATATGAAGATTGAAAGCCAGGTGGTAATTTTATGCACACCTCCTCATGTAAATCTCCGTGTAAGAATGCATTATGAACATCCATTTGATGTATCTCCCAATTTTTGGATGCCCCAACTGCCAAGAAGGCTCGAACAGTGACCATTTTTGCAACGGGAGCGAAAGTTTCCTTGTAATCAATCCCAGCAATCTGATGATTTCCAAGTACCACTAGTCGAGCTTTATGCCGTTCTATACTTCCATCAGAGTTGTATTTTATTTTATATACCCAACGGGTACCAAGAGCTTTCTTACCCGGAGGAAGTTTCTCCATAGTCCAAGTATCATTATCCTCCAACGCACGAATCTCTTTCTGCTCTTAAAAGTTTTTGGTTCAATTCCTGTAGTAACTGCTGCAAGAAAATTTCGATGTTGGGCAGAAAACCTATCACAGTTAACATAATGTGCTATCGGAAAGGGTTTACCTGAGGTGAGCTCTTGAGAAGGTGAAAGAGGAGATGGACTCTTTTTTAGAACAGTATGAGTGACATAATCACGTAAATGACAGAAGGATACTTTTGGCGAAAACCCCTTCCTAAATTTGCACTTTGTTCATGCACATCATCTGTTGGAACAAAATTATCCCCCCCTGAAGACGAGCTCTGGTTCATGGGAGATGTTTGTTGGTTAGTCGAAATTGGCAATTCTTTCTTAGTTGGCCTTACATTCACAGGGTGTTCTCCTGGAATGTCCTAATAGCGTAAGGCATAACTGGTTAAGTCATTACCATTATCCTCAACATTGGATGGATTAAAAACATTCTCTATACTTGTATGTGCACCTTCAATTTCTTTAAATGGAAATACATCTTCATAAAATTTTACATCTCTCGAAACAAAAAATTTCTTTGTTTCAAGATCAAACAAATTCCAACCTTTCTTTCCAAAAGGATATCCCACAAATATGCATTTTCTACTAGACTAGCAAACTTGTCATCCTTAGATGATTGATTGTGTGCAAAACATAGTGAACCAAAGACACGGAGTTCGTCATAATCAGGTAAAGTGCCAAAAAGTATCTCATAAGGGCACTTATTATTTAGAACAGCTGACGGAGTGCGATTAATTAGATGACCAGCTATTAATACACACTCTCCCCAAAAATAAAGAGGCAAGTTTCCCTAAAAACGTAGTGCACGTGCTACATTTAAAATATGATGATGTTTTCTCTCCACCCTACCGTTCTGTTGAGGTGTCCCAACACAAGAAGATTGAAACAATATTCCGTTTGCCACAAAATAGTCCTTTAAAGAATTAAATTCAGTTCCATTGTCACTTCGCACAAAGCGAATTTTCTTATCAAATTGCCTATCAACTAGAGCAATGAAACTCATAAACATTTTGAACACTTCTTTCTTATCAATTAATAAATACACCCACACTGCACGCGAGTAATCATCAACAATAGTCAAGAAATAACGAGCACCACAAGAAGAGATAGTATTATAGGGACCCCATAAATCACAATGAACCATCTCAAAAATCCGAGTAGCTTTATTTGTACTTAAGGGAAATTTATCTCTTGATTGTTTCGCACGAAAACATATTTCACACGCTTTATTCAATCTATTCTCATTCTCAGAAGAAGAACTACTAACAGATTGAAGTAACTTTACTATTTTTACCGAAGGATGCCCCATGCGCTTGTGCCATAATTCCATTGATGATGTTGATCCACTCACTGTATTTGCTTTCACCATAGGCATCTGTCGGAAGTAGTAGAGTCCATCCTGTCTTTCACCCACTCCAATCAGCTCCCTCGAATGTTGGTCCTGTATTGCACACATGTCATTAGTAATTTGGACAAAACAGCTCAACTCATCCACAAGTTGTGATACTTAAATAAGGTTGCAATTTAATTGGGGAACATAAAGAACATGAGTGAGAGACAAGTTTTCACAAAGCTTTACGACTCCTTCCTTGGTAGCAAGAACTGTTTGTCCATTCGGAAGACCAACTGAACATGCCTTAACATCTTTGACATGAGTTAAAATAGAGATATCATTTGTTATATGATTAGAGCAACCGGTATCAATAATCCACAATTTATTATTCAACTCACCAGTTAATCGATCAGAAGAAGGCTGTAAATTACCAAATACAGTCACAAGAGTCTGCCACTGTTCTGGTGTGAATCCTGGAAGAGGGGTAGAAAAATTATCTGATTGTCCTGTAACCTGAGCAGCGGTATCTGCTGCTGCCATATTAGCACGCACACCACGTCCGCGACCAGCACAGACCTAGTGTTTCAGTCTTTCCTCGTCCAGTGCTTCTTTTTTCTTCTGGACGATACGTTGTCTCCCACCAATCTGGATATCCCAAAAGCTTAAAGCAATTTCCAATCTCATGTTCAGATCTTTTACAGTGTGTACACAATAAATTTGATTTATCAACTCTGTCACCTCGTCCTCTTCCACGCCCTGCTGTTCGAACAACAAATCCAGAAATTTCTGGTTTTGTTTGTTTGTCTTCCTGTTTCTGCACAATTCCTCGCACTCTTTCTTCTTGTATGACCTGTTGATAAGCTCTGTTAAGTGAAGGTAATGGTTCCTGTGAAAGTAGTGTAGACCGTATTTGTGCATAATTAAGGACTATAGAGACCCATCAAAAATTGATGTAGTCGCTCATCTTCGTGACGTTTTTCATGTTTTGTACCCAGATTACATTTGCAAAATCCACACTCACAACTAAGGATGGGTTTATTAGAAACTCACACTACACACGCACACACTTGTATGAATAAACTGGGGAAAATGTAGCTTATTTCTTATTGATTCAATGAACCAGCTTACAGACTTATATAGAAAATACCAGATAGTGATAACTACAAGCAGTAGCCACATGAACACAGACTCCTAACTACTTTAAGCAACGTCCTATCACAACTCTACTACTTTTATTAGCTAATACTCAACTCCTACTTTCATGCTAATGCAAATAACTACTTCCACGCTAACAGCTAATTTGTTTGAACAGTTTAGATTAAATATTCCAACACATTCCCCCCTAATCTAAACATGCTTCCAGGTACTTCAGACAATTCCAGCAACATCCTCAACGCCGATTACTTTCCTCATTTCTTCGAACTTAACTTTTCCCAATGCCTTGGTCAAAATATCCGCTCTTTGCTCATGCGTGGTCACATACTCGACCACCAGTTTTCCCCGCTCAATACACTCACGGATGAAATGGAATCGGACATCGATATGCTTGCTCCTCCCGTGTTGGACTGGATTTTTCATTAGCTCTATTGCAGATCTGTTGTCCACATGGAGTATGACTGGTCCGACTCTTTGCCCTGTAATCTCTTCCAACAGACCCTGGAGCCATATGCTCTGACATGCTGCTATCGTAGCTGCCATATACTCTGCCTCGCAAGATGATAGCGCGACTATTCTCTGTTTTTGCGACGCCCATGAAATCAAGCTTTTATTTAGGTAGAAGCACATTCCACCAGTGCTCCTCCTATCTATAACATCACCAGCTAGGTCGCTATCTGAAAACCCAAGTAAAAACTTCCCATTTCCTTCATTCTTATATACTAACCCATGATCAATTGTGCCTCTTACATACCTCAATATGTGTTTTACTGCCTGCTGATGCTTGACAGTGGGCATCTCCATAAATCTACTAACTACACCCACTGCATACGAGATATCTGGCCGGGTGTGTGTTAAGTATCGCAGGCTTCCGACGATTCCTCTATATTCAGTAGCGTCTACCAGCTTTCCTCCTTCGTCCTTGTCCAACTGCAGTTTATACTCCATGGGGTATTTACAAGGGTTGCAGTTCATCATACCTGATTTGTCGAGCAGTTTCCTGGCATATGCCGATTGCTTCAGTGTGGTGAAGCGCTCTGTCTGCCTGACTTCTATAGCCAAATAAAAAGACAACAACCCCAGATTGCTCATTTCAAATTGTTTGCTCATCTGCAATTTAAACTCCTCGATCTCACGCTTGTTCGAGCCAGTTACTAGCAGGTCGTCGACGTAGACTCCCACTACCAGTACATTTCCATTATCAAATTTTGTGTACACAGCTTGTTCATGTAAGCACCTTTTGAAACCCAATTCTTTCAGGCACTTGTCCAATCGAGCGTTCCAAGCCCTAGGTGCTTGACGTAGTCCGTACAAAGCCTTCATCAATTTATACACCTTTTGTTCTTGTCCTGTCTTCACAAATCCCTCGGGTTGAGTCACATAAACTTCCTCTTGGAGTTCACCATTCAAAAAGGCTGATTTAACATCGAGGTGATGAACCTCCCAACCCTCTTTTGCTGACAAAGCTAACAGTAAGCGAACCGTATCAAGACGAGCCACCGGCGCAAATACCTCGTCGTAATCAATTCCCTTTCGTTGTACATAACCCTTTGCGACGAGACATGCTTTATACTTCACTACATTACCTTCTGGATCCTTTTTCAATTTAAATACCCACTTCAGTCCAATCGGTTTGTGTCCAGGCGGCAAGTCTGTAAGAATCCAAGTGTTATTTTTTTCGATTGTATCAAGCTCCTGTTTCATTGCATCCTACCACTCCTTTTCCTCAGTTGCTTCTCTGAAAGATACTGGCCCTTCCACCTTTAATAGCATTAGTTCATCGATCATATCAATGATCTCCGTCTCGTTATAAAGTTCAGTCAGAAGTTTATATCGACCAGGCTGGCCATTTTCAGAGGACACTGCAGAAGGCACCTTTTCACTGGATTCTGCAGGAGAAGTCTCTGTTGTCCCTCCCGTTGAGCTAATAGTCACAGCTGGTGATTGCAGGGTCTGTGTACGTGATTGTGGGGACTGCAGAGGTGTCCTTAAATCATTCTCTGTTTCGATAGTGTCCTCGGCATCGACAGAACTACTCATCTCAACATACTGGCTAGGAAAATTCACATTGATCACCTCCTTTTGTTCCCATGACCAAAATTTGTCTTCTTGAAACACCACATCCCTGCTTACATGTACAGTCCCTGTTTTCGGATCATACAACCTATTCCCCTTTGTTCCTGGTTCCTTACCAAGGTACACCACTAACTTGCCACGATCATCTAATTTCTTTGTATGTACTGTTGGAACTTTCATGACTGCTGTACACCCGAAGATCCTCACATGTGACAAGTCTGGCTTTTTACCATTCCACGCTTCGTATGGAGTTCTCCCTTTCAGTGCACGTGTTGGTAGGCGATTCAACACATAGATTGAGTGTCGCACCGCCTCTCCCCACATGAACGCTGGCAGGCCTGATTCTTTCAGAAAACTTCTTGTCATAGCAGCAACTGTGCGATTCCTACGTTTGACCACCCCGTTCTGTTGAGGGGTGTATGGTGCTGTATAGTGCCTTTGAATCCCAGCCTTTTCGCAAAATGACGTGAATTCTTTCGAACAAAACTCCCCACCTCGATCTGTCCTCAATGTTTTAATACTTCTTTCAGTTCCATTTTCAACCAAGGCCTTAAACCTTTTGAATACCTCGAATGCGCTACTCTTTTCTTTCAGTAAATATACCCACATCTTTCTGCTGTAGTCATCAACAAATAACAGAAAATAACGATTACCTCCGGGTGTTGTTGGCGAGATGGGTCCACAAATGTCCGCATGTATTATTTCCAGTATCTTGCTTGAGCTAAAATTTGCTTTGGATGGGAATGATTTCCTGGATTGCTTTGACATTAAGCATCCTTCACACTTCTTCAATGGTTGACTCATCTCCGGAATTCCACTTGCCATGTTTTCTTTTGACATAAGTTCCAGAGCTTGAAAGTTGACGTGTCCAAGCCGAGCGTGCCACAGCCAAGTGTTCTCTTCCATCTTTGAAAGTAAACATGATGCCTTGCTTTCTTCAAGGCTGATTTGGTATAATCTATTTTCAGTTCTCCTTACTTTCATCAGCAACTTGCCACTGCTTTCATAAACCCACAAATAATCTCCTTCTAGTATTACTCTATTCCCAGCTTCCGACAATTGACCCAGGCTTATAATGTTACTACACAAATTTGGAATAAAGTATACCTCATAAAGGATTCTTTCCTCGCCATTCTTACACTGGAATGCAACGGACCCTTTTCCTTCGATAGTTATAGTGGATCCATCACCAAACTTCACCTTCCCGGTCACGCTTTCATCCAGCTCCTTGAACTTTCCGCGTTGCCCAGTCATATGATTACTTGCCCCATTGTCCAGATACCATACTTGTGACTCTCTTTGATTCTCGACATTTGTGCGAATTTTTGGAATGACTGAGTCTTCTTTCAACAGCATCGACTTCGCCTCTGTTTTACCCACCTCAGCAATTAACAAGGCTGGCTCATCCTCAAGAATTTGTGAGAGGTTTGCCTCCTTTTGCACCTCTCTCTCTCTGCGTGGCTTGCGACATTCCGCAGCAAAATGTCCATATGCTTGACAATTAAAGCATCTCACTCTGCTCTTGTCCCTTGTTCCACGTGCTCCATCTTTCACACGGTTCTCTCCAACACTTCGAGTCCTCTTCAACCATTCCTCGCGAGTCAGGAGTAGTTGTCCCTCATTGTTCTCACGTTTCCTCCATTCTTCCTCAGTCAACAGAAGTTGTCCTTGATTTGTTCCAGTTGCTCCTTTTAGCCTTTCCTCGTGGGCCTTGAGCGAACCAACTACCTCCTCAACTGACATCGCCTCCACCTTACCGAACTGTTCGATTGCGGAGGCTATTGGCAGGAACTTGGAGGGAACAGCTCTGAGCAACTTTTTTACGACATAAACCTCTTCCACTTTCTCTCCCAGGGCTCTAATATTGGTCACCAGGCTGTTCAATTTTAGGTAGAACTCGTCCAGCTGTTCATTCTCTTTCATGTACATGGCTTCGAACTCGCATTTAAGGGTCTGTGCCTTCGCCACTTTCACTTTATCAGCTCCCAGCGACATTATTTTGACTACATTCCAAGCTTCTTTCGATGTTTTCTTTTCTGCGATGGACAGTAGTATATCTTCAGGAACTCCTTGGTAAATGACAGCTAGAGCTCGCTTGTCCATCTTTTCTTCAGTTGCAGCCTTGGGGTCTTTGGGTTCAATGGCCTCCCACACGCCGTGTGCCTGCATAAACACTTTCATTTTGAGAGCCCACGCCGTATAGTTCGTCTTTGTCAGCATCGGGTAGCTCAGGCCGATCGAGTTCTCCTTTGCTTTGTTTGATTCCATCCTGACACGAGTCTGAACATAACAGCAGCCTCCTAAGCTCTGATACCAAGTATTAGAAACTCACACTACACACGCACACACTTGTATGAATAAACTGGGGAAAATGTAGCTTATTTCTTATTGATTCAATGAACCAGCTTACAGACTTATATAGAAAATACCAGATAGTGATAACTACAAGCAGTAGCCACATGAACACAGACTCCTAACTACTTTAAGCAACGTCCTATCACAACTCTACTACTTTTATTAGCTAATACTCAACTCCTACTTTCATGCTAATGCAAATAACTACTTCCACGCTAACAGCTAATTTGTTTGAACAGTTTAGATTAAATATTCCAACACATTCCCCCCTAATCTAAACATGCTTCCAGGTACTTCAGACAATTCCAGCAACATCCTCAACGCCGATTACTTTCCTCATTTCTTCGAACTTAACTTTTCCCAATGCCTTGGTCAAAATATCCGCTCTTTGCTCATGCGTGGTCACATACTCGACCACCAGTTTTCCCCGCTCAATACACTCACGGATGAAATATATATATATATATATATATATATATATATATATATATATATAAATTCATTATGCGGACAAAATATATACTTGTGTATATATTAGAATCAACGAACTGAGTTAAAGCTTTCAGTGTCTGTCTTCATAGATACCTAACCGAAATGTAAAGTTCAAAAAATATTAATAGCAAGACCTTTCAATATTTGTAGTGAATTTCAAAATTTCAAAACACTAATCAATAAGAAGGGAAGTCATCCTATAAGACTGCCTTGTCAAGATCGTAGTTAGAGAAGTCATATAATATTGGTGTCACAAATGCCTGTTGCACAAGCAAAAAGAGTTGCCTTTAATTTTTTAAAACCATCCAATGCTTCATATTTGCTTTAATCATATACACCCACATAAATCGGCTGAAATCATTGACTAACAAGAGAAAAAATTTGTTCCCGGATGGCGTTGGTGGCGAGATGGGACCACAGAGATCCCCATTAACTAGATCAAGACACTTCTTTGCTGTGAAGCTTGACTTGGGGGGGATTGTTGGGATATCATGGGCTCTGTGTCCAGCATCTCCCTAGTTATATAAACACGAACACGATGGCTTGTAATATGCTAAGTATAAGGAAGTAAGGTTGCACCTTAATTCTCTGAAAGCTCGAAACCCAAGGAAGGCATCCTGATAGGCAAATGCTCGGGGGATTGTTAGGGATATTATGGGCTCTGTGTCCAGCACGAGGCGCTTGTAATGTCCTAAGTATAAGGAAATAAGGTTGCACCTTCTCTAAAAGCTCGGGCTTTTAGCGCACTGGTAAGCACATGATCCTAACAAAATTGAGGAAAATTAGAATAAGAGATTTAGAATACACCATGTCAGATATATAAATTACTTCTAAATGTATTTTCTATGTGTATACTAAATGCAATAAATCATTGCAAGATTAATAAAGTGGCACCCATACCAGAAAGTATGTATCAGCTGGAAAAACATAATTTATTTGAACCGGATAGTTTATCAGTGTACATGGCTAGCGGATCTCTTGCACTGCAGAACAACACTAGAGATAATAAAATTAAAACATCAGAGTTCTGTAGAAACGGCAAGTACAAGCGTAACAATACTTGCTGCTTTCATGTGAGAGACCATCCTTCCTCCCATAAAATTACCTGCAGCATCTGCAAATTGAGAAACAACTAATAATGTGTCCAGAAGCAGCATTCAAACAACTGTAAGTCCCAGAAATAGAAATCATCTGGAAGCTTGTAGAAACGCATTGAGGTGGGATTGCACCTAGTGGATACGCAACATCAACATCGGAAATGTGTCCCTGGCTACTCTTCTGCATAAATAATTAACGATAGCAGATTTTGAACACAAATCCTTATTTCGGGCTTTTTGTAACTGTGCTTACTGGCCTACAGGCACTCATTTCTGATGTCGATGTTGCATATTGACTGGGTGCAATCCATCCGCTGTGCAGTTCTACATGCTACCAGATAATTTCATTTTCAAGAACTTACCGTTGTTCAAATGCTGCTTCTGGACACATAATTGAACGAATAATGATAACATTATAAAATACACATGCATATATAAAACCTCTCATCACTATTAACGAATTTTAATGCATGTAATGTTAAGAATGTTCGGGTTCCCAATGTTATACAATTTACCAATCAATGCTTTTTGTTTCTTTCCGTGGTTGCATTGTGCTTATTTGGTTCTCTAGTATGAATTACATCCATCTTGATTTTTCTTTCTTTTCAAAGCTGCTCCATGATTTATCTGTGAGCTCTGATCAGCACATTTTCTCTTCTAGAAAATTATTTGAAACATTTCATGTAACTTCAAAAATAATCGAAAATATACATGAAAACATCAATCCATATTATATGGACAAACTTTGGAATCTAATAAGAACGATACATCTCAAATCTTCACGATTAAGAATAGAACACTACACCATAGACGGTACATACAAGCACACAATCTTTGTAAATATGAGAAGAATTTAAAATTTAATAAAGAAATAAAGAGTGATACTAGATTTGTTGGTGAAGGTGAGTGCCGAGTAGATAATAACAGCAATAGCAGATTTTTAACCGAATGCCTGAACTAAAGCAAATTCAATTAAACATGTGTTGGAAATTTGAGGTGCAACATTGTCACCAAATGATTCTTATATGTGCATATACAATATTCTACTATATATACAATTCCTGATATTAATATGGCAACTATTACAGATCATAAAAATGCGACCATTTTTGACATTTGTCTCATAGTTATTTTTGGTATTGCTCAATTTACCCGGCTGAAGAAAAAATAAATGTAAAATATTAAAAAGAAAAGACATACAAATGAATATCGTTTCAAGGAGACCGGCATTTCTGTTGTCACAAATTAAATAGAAATAAATGTTTGCTTAACTATTGCATACATTTTCATGCTTCTCTAGGGTGTATATACATGCTAAAGAGTATCAAAGAACTTACTGGCCTAGGGATAATAAAAATCCTATAAAAATATTCTGTGATGCAAAAAATGCAGCAGCAATGATTAGCATAACAGGGTGAAGAATGTGTAAAGAATACATACCAAAGTAATACTATACACACCAACTTGTGCAAGAACATATGGTATTTCTACCAATACCTTTTAAGAGAAAAGAAGAGGGACTTGCTTAACTTTTCTACAAATAACACACGAGTACTAAAGCACATGAATACATTATATTTATTCCTTGGAATCAGAGTCTACACTGAATGTAAACATATTATAATACGAAATTTTTACAATAGATTTATTCTTTAAGTGTGTCCTCTTTGCATGAATTATTGACTTGTTATAGGTTATTTACTTAAATTCTATACAAAGGAAAAATACAGCCTTCATGCTATTGAAAAGATCATATTTATATATTTTTAAGATATATTTTAGTTAACATTATTAAATACACATGTACATATATATCCTCCTATCAAAATCATGAATTTTAATGCATGTAATCTTCAAAGTGTTCTATTCCTTTAAAGTGTTCGGATATGTGTTCATATATATTCACATCACAAAACTTCCCAATGTTATAATATGTTTTTACCGATCAATGCTTTCTGTTTCTTTCCTTGTTTGGAGTGTGCTTATTTGGTTCTTTGGTATAAATTACACCCTTCTTGATTTTTCTTTCTTTTCAAAGCTGCTCCATGATTTATATATCTCTGAGCTCTCTACACATTTTCTCTTCTAGAGAATTATTTGAAACAGCTCATGTAACTTTAAAAATAATAGAAAATGTACATGAAAAGATCAATCCATATTATATGGACAAACTTTGGAATCTAAATAGAAAAATACACCTGAAATCTTCAGAATTAAGAAAAGAACAATACAGCTTAAACGATATATAGGAGCAAATTTAATCAAACATTTGTTGTAGATTTTACGTGCATCATTTTCACGAAATGATTCTTACATGTGCACATACAATCTACTATACAATACAATTCATGCATATTAATATGGCACCTATAATTGATCACAGAAGAGCGACCACTTTTGACATTTATCTAGTAGTGGCTTTTTGTATTTCTCAAACCTGGCAGAAGCAAAATATAAATGTAAAATATTAAAAAGAAAAGACATACCTATGAATATCATCTCCACTGCACAACGCCATTTTCTACAGTCACAAATTAAATAGAAAAATGGCTTGCATAATCATTACATACATTTTAATGCTTCTCTAGAGTGTATATACTTGCTGAACAGTATCAGAGAACTTACTGGCTGAGGGATGATAAAAAATTCTGAAAAAACATTTTATAATGCAAAAAATGCAGCAGCAATGATTAAAATAAAATTGGCATTGGGATTCACCACGACAGTCATCATTCCGAAAAGAGTGCAGTATAGCAGGGTGAAGAACGTGAAGAATATATAAAAAAGAATTTCACTGCTGTCCAATCAAAGCTGATTATTACATAAACGATAATACTATACACTCCAGCTTGTGCAAGAACATATGGTATTTCTGTCAATACCTTTCTAGAGAAAAGAACATTGACTTGCTTAACATATATGGTACACATAAGAAAATTGAATTTATCTGGGAAGGTCAGAGCCAGCTGTTACCTGTGCAAAGGCATAAGGTAAGGCGAGTACATTCCTGCTGTTCTTTCTGTTAAAAATATACTCCCTCCGTCCCCTTCATTTCTTTACACTTTCCTTTTTGGGATGTCCCATCCAATTCTTTACATTTCAAAACTTACCAAAAATAGTCAATGGTCCCACCACTTTTTCATTTTTCTTTTCTTTTCACACTACTTTTACTCCACTATCTTCTTTTTATACATTAAAAATCAATGGGTCCCACCACTTCACCCACTTTTCCTTCTCTTTTTCACTACTTTATACATATTTCTTAACCTCCGTGCCCAACCCAAACGATAAGAAATGGGAGGACGGAGGGAGTAACTTATAATTTCTATAAACCAAGTATCCAGAATATTCTAGTCCTAGAGTCATGATCAATGTTCAGTGTATGAAACCAAGATTCTCCAAATTATTCATGTATCTAATTAAAGATGAATACTAAGGAAAAGTCTAGATATTTTGTCAATCTAAATAAAGACTGCTATACCAGCACATGTAAATCATTAAGAAAAAATTCTTCTGTTTTCTTCAAGTTCTGTACCCCAAATACTATACAATCAGTCAGCCTTCTTTCAAGATTCATGCATAATCCAAGTCGTATATAATATGCAGTTGGAAAACGGTTTTTGCGCTATCTTAACGGTACAAAAAGTCATGGTCTCAAGTATGTTCATAATGAAGATAATAGGCTGATTGGGTATACATATAGTGATTGGGGAGGATCATTGGATGATGGCAAGAGGACATCTGGATATGTTTTCTTTCTAGAACAAATGCTATTTCTTGGTCATTAAAAAAACAGAAAACAACACCCCTATCTTCCACAGAAGCTGAATATGTTTCTGAAACAGACGCATCATGTAAGTAAAGCTATTTGGTTAAGACGGATTTTGTTTGACTTGGAGCAAGCCCATAATGATCCAAATATTATTTACCGCGACAACAATTCAGCCATAGCAATAACTAAAAACCCTGTTTTTCATAGTCAGACCAAGCATATTAAACTTCGTTATCATTTCATTCGGAATTTGGTACTGCAAAAGGAAGAAATTCGGTTGGACTACATTGGTACAAATGAGCAAATTGCAGACATACTCACAAAGTCAGTCTCAAGTAATAAGTTCCCATACTTTAGAGATCAGCTGAGAATTACAAATTACGAAGGAATGTTAAAGATATAATTTGTAATTCCTATAAACCAAGTATCTAGAATATCCTAGTCCTAGTCCTAGAGTCATGATCAATGTTCAGTGTATGAAACCAAGAGTCTCCAAATTATTTATGTATCTAGTTAATGATGAATTCGAGGAAGAGTCTAGATATTTTGTCTATCTATATAAAGACTGTCATACCAGCACATGTAAATCATTAAGAAAAATAAAATCTTCTGTTTTCTTCAAGTTCTGTACCCAACACTTTTTATATGAAAGACTAATTATAAGATACTTTCAGAACAGCTGATTTCTCATGTCTTCATCATTGCTCTATTCCCTAATTTCCCCTCCTCTCCTCTAATTTCATTGCAGGGACAAAAATTATAGGTGTGTGTATATACAAGAATCAACAAACTGAGTTAAAGTTTGTTTAGTATTGTAATTTGCACAAATTTTTATGATGCGTACGCTGTCATTTTGAGGAAAGCCACCCCGGATATATCTTAATCCATATTCTCTTATTGTATTTCATTGAAATTTATGTAACTTATAATTGATTTCCAAATGTATTTTCTGTGTGTATACCAAATGAAATGTACTAATAATTAAGGAACTTTGTATATCAGAAAAAACATAAGGAATAAATATTTGAAAATGATTTATTTGAATTGGATAGTTTATTAGAGTACATGGCTAGCGGATCTCTTGCACCGCAGAACAACACTAAAGAGATAATAGAATTAAAACATCAGACTTGTGTAGAAACGGCAAGAACAAGCGTACCAATACTTGCTGCTTTCATCTGAGAGAGAATCCGTCCTCCCATAACATTACCTGCACCATCTGCAAATTGAACATGGAAACAACTAATAATGTTTCCAGAAGCAGCATTTAAACAATTGTAAGTCCCAGAAAACGAAATTATCTGGAAGCTTGTAGAAACACATGGCGGAGGGATTGCACCTAGTGGATACGCAATATCAACATCAGAAATGAGTCCATGGCCAGTAAGCACAGTAAGCCCGAAATGCTGTGCAAATTGCACCACACAACTTATGACATCAAATCCACTACGGATTTTAAGAATGACCGGTTTGCTGATGCCATTCACTGACGTCTCACCGTTGGTCATTAAAGACCCATCAGAATTGAATGAATATTGAGGAGCTCCTCCATGCCTCCCTGGAGCTGTAGATATTGGGCTTGTTAAACCATGTTGGTCCGATAAGCTTTCAGCCTACGACTTAGGTTCCTCATGTTTCTCTTCCAAGAAAGGTGTGGTCGATGAGGATCCACAGGATTTTTTTGAATTACTCATCACTGCTAAGAAAATGTTATTGCTCTGAACTAAACAATGAAAGAGATAAGTATATATAGCCTCTCCGATAGCATATATGAGCTGTAATTTGGGATTTTTATTTTTATATGAGTTTAAAAAGATAATAAGATATATGAGATTTCAGGGTTATTGAATAAAACAGCTGTGTTCATGGAATTTATAGCTAGGGACAATGTTCATGGAATTTATAGCTAGGGACAATCTTTTGCATATTTATTTCATACATATAATCTTTCCACTCATTGATAGAAGAGAGATATATATATGTTGAATTAATAAACAATTTATAGATTTTCATAGAAAATAACAGATTTTGATTATATGCAAAAAATCTGGCGGTGTATTCAATTCTGTTGACATTTTAATGTATTATTTTTAATATATGTATTGCATGTGATTTTAATTTTATGGGCATTTTTGATAAAATGTCATAAAATAGAGTTATATAGATTCTTTAGGATTCAAGCAGAATACCTCCAAATCTCATTAATTTTTTGGTGGGATTTCAAAAAACGGAATCCCCACAAAATCCAAAATTTTATGAAATCCAAACAATCCATTACCATTTAGATTTTAATAGATTTTAAATACCTGTAAAATAATTTAAAATCTCAATTGACTATCCTAAGATTTTAAAACATTTTGAATAATCCCAATTGAATATTCTCGGATTTCATTAATGAAAAAAAATCCTTTAAAATCTCAATCGAATATACCCCCTTAAAGTATAATACCCGTCCTAAAATTAGGGGTGAGCAAAACTCAACCGGAACCGAAAAACCAAACCGAACCGTGTAAATTCGGTTCGGTCCTAATTTTCTAAAAATTCGGTCCATTCGGCCCGGACCGAATAGACCGAAATAAAGTTCGGTCTGGTCCGGTCCGTAAAAAAATATTCGGTCCGGACCGAATAGACCGAATAAACTAAAATTTATATATATATATATATATATATATATGATTTTAATTAATATTTATGTTACATATATCTTATATGTTATAATTATAATATCTAATTTGTAAATTTAATTATATATATCTTTAATGAATTGGGGGTGATTCATTAATATGAAAATTTAAAAATAAAAGATGAATTATAGTTTTATTTATAATATAATTTTTTATTTTAAAAATAATTTCGGATCTTTTGGTCCGGACCGAACCGAATTATTTCTGTTCGGTTCGGTTCGGTCCATAATAAAACTTCGGTCTGGTTCGGTCCAAAAAAAATTCAAACTTCGATTCTGGGTCTATTCGGTTTGGTCCGGTTTTGGATGGGACCGACCGAATGCTCACCCCTGTTCAAGTATACTCTATCAAAATTTCTTAAATTATGTTCGGAAAAAGAAAAATAACAATGAAAAAAAATTCATATATTTGATATCCACCCAAAGTATTCAAGTACACTCTATCAAAATCTTGCTCAATAAAGTAAAAAATAACTATGGAGATGTAACAACCCTAAATTATCAAGTACGTAATTATTATTTAATAACTTTATTTTTTAATTGTACAAAAAAATTACTATTTATAAATAGGCACGAGTAATAGTTAAATTAACATTATTACTCTTTGATTAAAGTTATAGTGACGTAATAAATATTTAATTATTTATTTTAAGTACTGTGACGAGGATATAAAAAGTGTGTGCGATAATTTTTTTTTATTATTGATGAGATTACGAGATAATCAATTATATATATATATATATATATATATATATATATATATATATATATATATATATATATATATATATATATATATATATATATATATATATATATATATATATATGGAGTGTAGCTAATTGGAATATTTCTAAATTAATAATGGTTGCAATAAATCTAATATTTAGATAGTCGCACGCATAAATTATATGTTTTATTTTTCACAATAGAGCCACTATAGATTGTCATTAAAATTATTTACTACTACTATTAAGTAGTAAGAATAAATAGTGAAAAATTAGTATTATTATAAATAAATAATAGACATCGAAAAGGAAAGAATTGTGTTAGATAACCATATAATCATAAAAAAAATTTCAGTTTCTTTGTTAATGCTAGTTTCAAGGAGTGATTAATGCTTAACAATTCCACATCATTATGTACAACCTAATTTTGTACATGTAGTATTATTGGGGAAAATCACGCACAAAATTGGCTACACAAAATGATGTGTCATTAACATTAATAAGATTGTCTGTGTTTCCTCAACCATCACTCGACAACTTCATTTTACTATAGTTTAGATAGCAATATGGCACATCAGTCTGTATAATAGTTTTGTGCAAAAAACATTACTCTTTAATATTTTAAAAGATGAGTAGATTACAGGGTGATTTCACCATGTTTTTTGATTAAATATTGTTAATCACTAAAGGAAAACTGAATCACAATATATACAATATTAATTAAAGATTAGAGCCCTTATCTTTTTTTTTGATAAACATGGATATTCCATTAATAAGATAAAAATACACCATAGATTTGATAAACATGGATATTCCATTAATAAGATAAAAATACACCACAGACCATAGCCCTAACCAGCAATCATACAAGCATAACATGTGAAGAGGGCATGCCTTCCTAAGAGAAGCTACCACTAGAAATTACCTAGAAAAACAAAAATTAAAAATATTAGCTGCCATGTTACACCACTGAAAACTACATTCAAGCACTACATCATAATAGATGGCCTAGGCAATTTTATGAACACTGAGTGTTGCAAAATTATGTTACTACTAATCCATAACAACAACAATGATAATCATTCATGTCCATTTCATGTTGCAATAGTGTGTTGCGTAGAGTTTTAGAAAAATGATTATTTGTAATAATTTTGAAAAACTAAAATAATTTTAAATTATTAATTATTAAAATATAATATATTAAACTTCAACCCCTGAAGGGACCTGAGCTTGGTTTGTCAACATGGCATCTTCATGAGCCATTTCTTACGCTGCATTTTATCTCGGACTCGAGTGACGATGCGATCTGTTTTGACGAGTTTGAAGTTATTTGCATGGATTGTGAAAACCCAGTTCAGCACATCTGGCATCTCCTGATTGTATTCCCCACATGACGGCTTTGACATTAGTCATGTGATGCATAAGGACACAAGCTCCCCACAGTCTCCGGCCATCTGCATTCTTGAGAACACCAATCCTGTCGGAGTTGCCATTTGGAAGAGGAACTTCTGATGAAAAGCGGTGAACATTTATCTTGACACAATTTTCTTCGGGAGGAACTCATACAACATTCATTATGATTGAGATAGAGATGCAATACTGAGTTTATAAATGGAAAGACCTAGCCAATGTTAAGTCATGACAGTATTACTACATATGACGGAGGAGTACTAAAGCACACAAATAGGTGATATCTATTCCTTGGACTCAGAGTCTACTGAATGCAAACATATTTTAATACAAAATTTTGACAATAGATTTAATCTCTAAGTGTGTCCTCTTTGCCGGAATTATTGACTTGTCATGGGTTATATACTTATATTCTATATAAAGGAAAAATACACGCTTCGCCTTATTGAAAAGATCATATTATATATTTTTAAGATATATTTTAGTTAACATATAAATACACATGGACAAACTTTGGAATCTAAATAGAACAATAGACCTGAAATCTTGAGATATTAAGAATAGAACAATACACCTCAAATGATACATACGAGCACATAGTCTTTATAAATATGAGCACAATTTAAAATTTGATGAAGAAATGAAGAGTGATACTAGATTTGTTGGTGAAGGTGAGTGCCGAGTAGATAATGAGCGGAGAAATAACGATAGCACATTTTGAACACAAATGCTTGAACTAAAGGAAATTTAATTAAACATGTGTTTGAAAATTTGACGTGCATCATTGTCACCAAATGATTCTTATATGTGCATATACAATCTACTATATAATACAATTCATGCATATTAATATGGCAACTATTACCCATCATAAAAAAGCGACCACTTTTGACAATTCTGTGATAGTGATTTTTGGTATTTCTTAATTTACCTCGCTTAAGCAAAAAATAAATGTAAAAATATTATAAAGAAAAGATATACCTATCAATATAATTTCCACCAGACCGGCATTTTTTTGTAGTCACAAATTAAATAGAAAAAAGGCTTGCCTAACCATTACATACATTTTCATGCTTGTCTAGAGTGTATATACATGCCGCAGAGTATCAAAGAACTTACTCGTTGAGGGATAATTAAAATCCTAAAAAACATATTCTATAATGCAAAAAGTGCAGCAGCAATGATTGCAATAATCTCGGCATTAGGAGTCGCCACCATAGTCATCATTACAAAAAGAGTGCAGTATAGCAGGGTGAAGAGCGTGAAGAATACATACCAAAAAAATTTCACTACTGTCCAATCAAATCCGATCAATGCATAAACGATAATACTATACATAATACACTCCAACTTGTGCAAGAACATTATATGGTATTTCTACCAATACCTTTTTAGACAAAAGAAGAGGGACTTGCTTAACATATATGGTACAAATAAGAAAATTCAATTTATCCGGGAACCTCATATCCACTTATTACATGTGCAAAGGCATATGGCAAGGCGAGTACTATATTCATGCTGCTCGTTTTCTATAAAAGACAGTGCGTTTGACATCCACTTTTGGCTGCACTAACGTAACCATTTTCATGGTAAGATGGAAAGGCTATTTATAAGATACTTTTGGAACAACTGATTTCTCATGTCTTCATCATTGCTCTACTCCCTTATTTCCCCTCCTCTCCTGTAATTTCTTCGCACACATAAAATATATACGTGTGTGTGTATATAAGAATCAACAAACTGAGTTAAAGCTTTTGGTTTTCGTCTTTACAAATACCTAAGCGAAATGATAAAGTTCAATAATTAATAGTGAGATCTTTCAATTTCTGGCGGGAATTTCAAATTTTCAAAACAACAATAAGTACTAAAATCCTAGAAATTGATGCAAAATATATATATATACACATATATATATAGAGAGAGGGGGGCTCATGATCAAATACAAACCACCCTCTAAATACAAACTAAAAACCTTTGTTTTATACTACCCAACAACTCCACATTATCTCTTTTATCAAAGCCCCTTCATCTCTCTCTCTCTCTCTCCTCTCTCTCCACCTATGCTACCACATCTTTGCCGACACACTCCTACCAACACTGCACTCATGTCATTGCTTCCGATTACACCATTATCACCACCACCAGCTGCTCATATGTATACAAAAATCGGTGATATTCTGATATATAATTTAGTAATATCTGATGTACATTTTAGTAATTTTCGATTTTGTTAGGTCCAAGTATCGTAGAAGGGGGGGTTGAATACGATACTCACTACAATTTAAAATTCTTTCGAATCTTGCGGATAAATAAATTGCAGTCCTGTAATGGGTTTCGTGTTTCGGATATATATCGGGTCAGTTTCTGAGGATATGAAAATATTAAACCAACACACAATATTTTCCAAGGTATATGTGTATATTGATAAATACCTCGAAGGGTGCTATAAATCCAAACCCGAAGGTTGGCTACAAGAGCTACCACTACACTCACTCAAAATCCTAGCTTCTAAAAATATATCTATCACAAAGCTAAGCTAATATTTATACGTGTGTGTGGTAGTGTGCAGAGCACAACATCTCTTATGTGTTGTGTTTTTGTGACAAGCACTTCACAACTATTTATAGGCTTTCAAACAAACTAACCCTGGTTAACTAAGCCAAACTTGCGCCAGGATATATATTCAGATATATATATATATCACCAATTGGCGCCTGTACTTGCGCCATGAAGTTGTGCCAACTGAGTTGGCGCCAGTGATGAAGTGAAGTTGCGCCCAGTTGTCCATTGTGCACAAGACTTAGAATAAATCTAAGTGATAATCAAACTTGTGCCATGAGGAGCATAGAGTCCCTCTTATCTCTCCTCAAACTTGCGCTTGGTTAACTGAGTTTGCGCCTCCTTGAGTTTGCTCCACTGTGCCACTCCTACACTGTATACACAGTTATCTCTCCTGGTTAAGGAGAGTTGCGCCTTGTCCAATGTCTCTGCATGATACTTGCCTTAGTATCTTTCTCCCTTTAAATCAAGTGGCGCTAGGTTAGATTATACATGCAACACTGTTGAGGAGCGCAAGGTTACTCCTGTAAATAACCAACTGGCGCTACGGTGATACACACAGCATGTATGTGTGCACTTTGCCTTAGAATATTCTTAGACCACGTTAACTGGCGCCATGATCCACTATTATTACTCCTCTGTTGGCGCCACAAGTATAATCTCAGTTCTAACCTTCCTCTGCGTACCAGTATATCAACATATAAGCACAGACAGGGGCAAGGTGTTTATGTGTAGAAGACACATGACATTACATGCACATGCAAACCCTAGGGTTGAGTAGACACATGACATCACCATCATGCATGCACAATATATAATATATTATATTATGTTGTGTTTATATTAATAAATAAAAGTATATATATAAATATATATACACATATATATGTTATTTATATGAACATATAATAATATATATAAATATATTTTAAATATATTCTCATATATTTAAAATATATATAATATATAATTATATGTAAATACAAATACAAATATATAAATATATATAGATAGATATAAATTGTTATTTATATATATAAATATAAACATAAATATATAAAGAAAAGTATATATAAATATATATATACATATATATAATATTTATATAAACATATAATAATATATATATAAACATATATTTAAATATATTCTCATATATTTAAATATATATAATATACATATAACTATGTGTAAATATAAATATAAATATATATATATATATAGATATAACTCTCTCTAATATAAATATAGATATATTTATGCACATAATATAATATATATATACACTTAATTATATAAATGTTTATGTAAAATATGTATACATATCCTATATACATATATATTTATTTAAATATATATACATATAAATATACATATACAAATGTTTAAAAACATATATACACATATATTATATATATTATATTTAATTAAATGTACATATATACATATATATAAATATATTTGTACATATACAAATATATAAGTGCACACATATAACAATGTCACTTCCTTCTATGCAAGCTTGATGTATGTCAGTGAGCAGTAAGCTTTGGCATAGCTTGCAGAGGCTACGCATTTGGCTTTGGAACAAATGACTTGTTATGACTTGATCAATTCATCGATTGATAAATACTTTGCAAACTCCGTATGTGCGGACACTTAGTGGACTGGTCTGGTTCACAAGCGACTAACACTGAAGTCACACATTGTACCGTCTTTGTCAGCAAACATTGATCAGTCGGTTCCGGGTTAGTTTATACTTCAGTTTGTTGATTATAGATAACCAACCAAGATATATAGAAATATCTTGCTTCAGGGGTTGCACTGAAATCTTTCGAGTACTTGGACAGCATCTTCATTGCTTCCACAATGTTGAATGCTTCAAACTTTATTCTTCACTGAGGCATGAACATATTAATGAACTTCTTCCAGTGAACTTATTCCTTCAAGACTGTAGATGACTTCTTCAACCTTTGTCTTCGTATCTTCCGATTCCGGTGCAGGCGTAGTGTTATTTACTTGTCCTGTTCTATTGTTGAGTTATCATCCCTATGTAACAGATAGGGTTGTCTTTACATTTAGACTTACAGATTTAGAAATTACAGATATTCACTGTAGAAATTAGTGATATTCGATATAGAAGATCAGTGAAAATCTCTCGAACTTGATGAAGACCTCTAGATTTGTCTTGTTTGTTGATTCTGATGGTTGTGACGACGGTGGAGATGGAGGTGGTGGACACAAAAGGGGCGGGAGCATGGAGGATGTAGGGGTGGGGGTTGAGATGGCGGAGGTGGAGGTCGAGGTCGAGTATGGCAGAGGTAGGGGCTGAGATAGTTCGCTGGGGTGAAGGTGGTGGTGGTAGAATTCGAGGTGGACGTCGTGGTGGCAGAGGTTGAGATAAAGGCGGTGGAGGTGGGGTTGACGTTGGTGGTAGAGACGGTGGAGGCGAACCGGAGGGGTGGTAAACGTGAACGGGGCGGCGGGGGCGGTAGATGTGGAGGGAGCGGCGGACATGGAGTTGCCAGGAGTGGAGGCGGAGGCGGAGGCGGAGCCGGAGAAGATGGAGGTGGGGTTGTTGAAAGATTTAGTGATAGTGTGTTTAGAATTTAGTGATATTGGAGCTCGGTTTTTAGTTTGTAGATTAAGAGGGTTTGTAGTGGAGTAGTACTCTCTCTCTCTCTCTATATATATATATATATATATATATTTATTATGTGGACAAAATAAAGCTTTTAGTTTCTGTCTTTATAGATACCTAGCTAACCGAAATGATAGTTCGAAAAAGATTAATAGCAAGACCTTTCAAAATCTGCCGTGAATTTAAAATTTTCAAAACACTAATCAATAAGAAGGGAAATCTGTTGCATATTTGATGATGTCACAGGTATCTAACTTGTTTAGTGTGCAGAAGCAAATATCAGAGTTTAGCTGAAATCAGAGTTTAACGACTGACAGCTGGATCAGAGTTTATCGATGATCAGAGTTTGCAGGCGGCTGATTTTCAGGAGCAGATCTGACTAAATAAGGAAGATAAAGATCAAGGGAGATTGTGCAAATCAGGACAACAGAAGGATAGCTACTGATTAGATTATTTTAGGAAGCAGATAATTGTAAATCAATCAGTAGATATCATGTAACTGTGTATATAAACACAGATTAGGGTTTACTCTATAGGAGTTAGAACATCGAGAATATTATTCTTGAAACCCAGCAGCTCTTAGTGATAAGATATAAATCACTAAGAGAGTTTTTGTAACCTACTGAGTATTGTGAATAAGAGTTTACTTTGTTGAATCTCTTATATTGACGTATTTTGTTATTGATTGTGTTCACTATATTAATCTATATAGTGAGTTTATTCGGCCTAACAAGTGGTATCAGAGCCAGCTCTGTTGATATACCTATAGTGAGATCTTATTCACACAATCATGTCTGAGAAATCACAAACTACAAACAGTAGATATGAGTCACTTAGGGTTCCGGTCCTCAGGGCATCTGAATATCCTATCTGGAAGGTTAGAATGGCTATGTTTCTTGAATCTACAGATCCAGAGTACCTGGACAGGATTTATGATGGTCCACACATGCCAACAAAGCTCTCTGTTGCAGTTGGAGATGAACCCCAGAAGATGATACCCAAAGAAAAGAAAGACTATACTCCTGAGGACATCTCATCAATCAGTAAGGATGCAAAAGTAAAACACCTATTGCATAGTGCTCTTGATAATGCTATGTCAAATAGAGTGATTGGATGCAATACTGCAAAAGAAATATGGGATGCTTTGGAAGTCAGATGTCAAGGAACCAAAGCCATCAAAAAGAACAGAAGGACCATACTTACTCAAGAGTATGAACACTTTGATTCAAAAACTGGTGAATCATTGACTGGTCTTTATGACAGGTTTGTCAAGCTGCTGAATGACTTATCTCTAGTGGATAAAGAATATGATCTGGAAGACTCAAATCTCAAATTTCTACTTGCTCTTCCTGAAAAGTGGGATTTGAAAGTAACCACTATAAGAGATAATCATGATCTAGAAGAGATGTCTCTGGATGATATCTTTGGGAGATTAAAAACTTATAAACTTGAGATGGAGCAAAGGAGCAAACGACATGGTGGGAAACCCAAACCAGTTGCTCTAAAAGTTCAAGGAGAAACAGCTGTGAAAAGTAAGGGAAAAGGATATGTAAAAAAGTCTGATACTGAGTCATCAAACTCTGATGATGACTCAGACACTGATATACCTTCAGACTCTGATGATAGTGATACTGAGATGATGCAGCTGGCAGCACTGATGGTGAAAAGCTTCAAGAAGATGGCTTACAAGAACTTCAACAAAGGGTAGAAGTTCTCAAGGAAAGACAGAAACTCTGATAAGAAGGTCTTCAAAAGGAATGAAGGCAAAGAAGAAAAATTTGGAAAAGCTGATAAGTCTAAATACACCTGCTTCAATTATGGTGAAAAAGGTCATTTTGCAACTGAGTGTAAGAAAGCCAAGAAAGAAAAGGAACAAGCCTTTATCACAAAGAAGGGAAGCTGGGCAGACTCATCAGAATCAGAGGAAGAAGTCAACTATGCCTTGATGGCAAATATGGACAACAGCACTGAGGCTGTTGAAACTATGGTACCTCATTCCACTCTTGCTTTTGACACTGAAGATATAACTGAGTTAAGATTGTTTCTCAAAAATATGCATGTTAGTTATAGAGATCAGACTTTAGAGAATGAGAGACTAAAATCTGAAATTCTAGAGGTTAAGAAAAGGAATGATTATCTTGAGAAAGAACTAGTTCAGATGCTAGAAGTTCAGAAGGAAAGAGATGACTCTGTTTTTATTAAAAATGAACTCTTAAAGAAAAATGCTTCTCTTGAATCAGAACTTGTTAAGGAAAGAGAGATAATCAGAACTTGGACTAACTCAGGAAAGACTACTCAGAATATCTTAGAAAGTGGAAACTGGAAGAAAGGTTTAGGATACTCTGATAAAGATGAAGCTGAGTCACATAAACAAGAAACCATTAAAATTGAGAGACCTAAAGTAGTTCCAGTAAGATTTGTTGCAGAATCAAAGGCTCAGGACAAATCAAAGACTGATAAACCTAAACAGGTCAATATTGGTTTAATGACTCAGAAACAGCTTAAGCATAAGCTCAAAGAGGTTAAGAAAGAAACCAGGATTAAGGAACCTAGGAAAAATAGAAATGGGAAGGTAGGAATAAACAAAAGCAACAATTATATGCCTATTCCAAATGCTCCTAGGAAAACTTGTCATAATTGTGGTAATCCTAATCATCTTGCTTCTTTTTGCAGGAAGAATAAGGACATAAATGCTATGTCTTCCAAATCAGAAGTTAAGACTAGGAATACTAGATTTAGACCAGAAAATCCTTGTTTTCATTGTGGTAGTTTATGGCATTCCATTTACACCTGTAAGGAATACCATAGTTTATACTATGATTATTATGAATTAAAACCTTCTTTGAAGAAAAAGATTGATTCTCCTGGTTTAAACTCTGTTAAAAAATCTGTTGGCACAAACTCTGATTTAAACTCTGATAAATCTTCCGCTGCTAGTGTTAACAAACTTAACGAGAACCAAGGATCCAAGCAAGTCTGGGTCCTTAAAACTAATCATTAGTTGTGTATGTGATTGCAGGGCAACAGGAAAAACATCCTAGTTCTGAACAGTGGATGCTCAGGACATATGACAGGAAATAAAGCCCTGCTATCAGACTTTATGGAGAAGGCTGGCCCAAATGTTTCTTATGGAGATGGCAACATAGGGAAAACTTTGGGATATGGCAATATCAATCTTGGAAATGTCATCATTCAATCTGTAGCTCTGGTCTCAGGAATTAAGCACAATCTGCTCAGCATAAGTCAAATTTGTGACAGAGGGTATCATGTTGATTTCTTTGAAGAACACTGTGAAGTGGTTAGCAAAAGCACTGGGAAAGTTGTTCTGAAAGGATATAGACATGGGAACATCTATGAAGCCAAGCTCTCTTTAAACTCTGAAAGCTCTGCAATCTGTCTACTTGGCAGAGCTAGTATTGAAGAAAGCTGGAACTGGCACAAGAAACTATCTCACCTGAACTTCAACAATATAAATGAGTTAGTGAAGAAAGATCTTGTGAGAGGACTTCCCAAATCAGTTTTTACTCCAGATGGACTCTGTGACTCCTGTCAGAAGGCAAAACAGAGGAAATCCTCATTCAAAAGTAAAACTGAGTCCTCAATTCTTGAGCCATATCATCTGCTCCATGTTGATCTCTTTGGACCAGTAAATATAATGTCCATTGCAAAGAAAAGATATACTCTGGTCATTGTTGATGAATTTACCAGATATACTTGGGGTCTATTTTCTACACAGCAAGGATGAGACATCATCTCTCTTAATTGAGCATGTCAGACAACTGGACAAAATTGCCAAAGATGCAGTCAAGATCATCAGAAGTGATAATGGCACTGAGTTCAAGAATTCTAAAATGGAAGAGTTCTGTAAAGCAAATGGCATTAAGCAAGAATTTTCAGCACCTGGAACACCTCAGCAAAATGGTGTTGTAGAACGAAAGAACAGAACTCTGATTGAAGCTGCTAGAACCATGTTAGAGGAAGCAAAGTTACCAACTTACTTCTGGGCTGAAGCAGTGCAAACTGCCTGTTTCACACAAAATGCAACTCTGATAAACAAACATGGGAAAACACCATTTGAGATGGTAAAAGGCAGAAAACCAAATCTTAAGTACTTTCACATATTTGGGTGTAAATGCTTTGTACTGAAAAATCATCCTGAACAGTTGACCAAATTTGATTTAAAAGCTGATGAAGGAATCTTTGTTGGCTATCCTCTGTCAACAAAAGCCTTCAGAGTTTACAATCTGAGAACAAGGGTAATCATGGAATCCATTCATGTATCCTTTGATGATAAGAAAATAACTGGAATGGAATATTTTGCTGACCATGAGCAACTGAGATTTGAAGATGAAGATGCATTCTCTGACTCCATAAACTCTGACTCTGAGATCATATCAGAGTATGTCACTCCAACTTACCAACCTCAAGCACATGTTGAGGGGGAGCACAATCACAATGAAAATCTGGATGAAAATGTTGAAGACTCAGCAGAAAACACAAACTCTGATACTGACTCCTCAAACTCTGATCATTCTACAGCAGAGAATCATGAGAACACATCTTCAGGGGGAGCATCAGAAACTCAGAACACTCATAGAGATAGCATGAATAATGGGGGAGAGGCATCAGAAACTCAGAATCAGAATCAGAATGACACTGGAAACAGCATGGATTATGGGGGAGGATCTAGTTCCAGAAGTCAACTGCCACATGAAAGGAAATGGACAAAGTCTCACACACCAGATCTGATAATTGGAGATCCAGATGCTGGAGTACAAACCAGAACTGCAACAGCAAATGAATGCTTATTTCACTCATTTTTATCTCAAACAGAACCAAAGAAAGTGGAAGAAGCCTTAAAGGATGCAGATTGGGTAACAGCAATGCAGGAGGAGTTAAATGAATTTGAGAGAAACAAAGTCTGGACATTAGTACCAAGACCAAAGAATAGATCAATAGTTGGTACCAAATGGGTGTTGAGAAACAAGACAGACAGTGATGGAATAATCACCAGAAATAAAGCCAGACTAGTAGCCAAGGGATATTCTCAACAAGAAAGAATTGACTATGATGAGACCTTTGCCCCAGTTGCCAGATTAGAAGCAATCAGAATTTTCTTGGCCTATGCAACACACAAGAAATTCAAGGTTTTTCAAATGGATGTGAAAAGTGCCTTTCTAAATGGAGAGCTGGAGGAAGAAGTATATGTTGAACAACCTCCAGGTTTTGTAGACTCAAAATTTCCAGATCATGTCTACAGACTGGATAAGGCACTGTATGGACTAAAGCAAGCACCAAGAGCATGGTATGAAACTCTGGCTCAATTCCTCTTGGACAGTGGTTTCAACAGAGGTACAATAGACAAAACTCTGTTTTATCTCAACCATGGTAATGACCTGCTTTTAGTTCAAGTTTATGTAGATGATATCATTTTTGGATCTACTAATCCTAAACTCTGTGAGAGATTCTCAAAACTTATGCAGTCTAGATATCAGATGAGCATGATGGGAGAGATGAGCTATTTTCTGGGACTGCAAGTTAAACAGACTGATGAGGGAATTTTCATTAATCAGTCTAAATACACCAGAAATCTGCTAACAAAATTTTGTATGCAGGATAGTTCAGCTGCCACTACTCCCATGGCCACAGCCACCAAGTTAGATAAAGATACTGGATCACCAGTAGAAATTACTAACTACAGAGGTATGATAGGCTAACTTCTATATCTCAGTGCTAGTAGACCTGATATCATGTTTGCTACCTGTCTCTGTGCAAGATTTCAAGCAGATCCAAGAGAACCACATCTGATAGCAGTCAAAAGGATTTTCAAATACCTCAAGGGTACAGTTGAGATGGGACTCTAGTATCCCAGAGAATCAGACTTTACACTGATTGGTTACTCTGATGCAGATTTTGCAGGGTGCAAAATAGACAGAAAAATTACAAGTGGAAGTTTTCAATTTCTTGGAGGACGACTGGTGTCTTGGTTCAGCAAGAAACAAAAATCAATTTCCACATCTACTGCAGAGGCAGAGTATATTGCTGCAGGAAGCTGCTGTGCTCAGATTTTATGGATGAAAAATCAATTGTTGGACTATGGTTTATCTCTTACTCAAATCCCTATTTACTGTGATAACCAAAGTGCTATTGCCATGACAGGAAATCCAGTACAGCATTCCATGACCAAGCATATCAGCATAAGATATCATTTCATCAGAGAACATGTGATGGAAGGAACAGTAGAACTTCACTTTGTTCCAACAGATCAGCAGTTAGCAGATATCTTCACCAAACCTTTGGCTGAAGCAACATTCACCAGACTTGTAAACGAATTAGGGATGATCTCTGGTCCTCTCTAAACTCTGTTACATTCCTTCATAAGATATCTGTTATTAATCTCTTTTATTAACTTGATCTACAACTGCATCTGTTATTCTCTAATCTAAACTCTGATGATTATGCACTGATATGACAAACTCTGATATTTATACTCTGACCCGACAAACTCTGATGACATGAAATTTTTACTGATAAATGACATTCCTGTGAAGAATATGTTGCAAATACTTGAATTAGATCATGAAAAACTCTGAAGTCTGATTTTTGAGACATTACATATGTGGAAATCTATGTTACACAAAACATGATTTAAATTTGTTACTTAGACTGCCTTACTTCTTAAATATTAGATAAGTACTCAGTGAAGAACTTGCTTTACTCCCCTTATGAGCTAAGAGTGATTAGGTCTCAGATATGGATCATAAATTTGTTTCTTCTCAGAGAGAGAGAGAAAAAAAAATAATTCAGGTACTCCTTTGAGATCTTAGAAATTCTGTGAGAGGAAAGATCCAAGTGCACTGCTGGTATTAAGCAGAGGCATCAGAAAAATCGTATTTTTCTTGGAGACCTTTTGCAATCTCTGATTACTGGAGAAATACACTGAGAAAATAAAAATCTGATGAAGGTTATGCCTCACTTACCATGAGAAGTTTCTTTTCTAAAGATAAATGATATAGAAAAGAGAAGAAAACTTAAACTCTGATCCATATTGTGATAAACTCGGCTTATGAGATGGTTAAAACATCTTCTGTACATCTGATTCTTTCTAATATTATTTAAGAAATTTGTCAATATCGGTTACAATTAGAGGAATCATGTCAACACACACCTTTCACTCCACATCTGTGATTAACAAATTTTACGACATTGAGTGATTTTTGATTAAATTCAAATAATCGTTTGCAAACTCTGAGGAAAAATTGTTATTCAGACTTTCTATGTGTATCTCTCATCAGTACAAGATTTTATTAACAATCTCTGTTTTGTCTAATAATCTACCATTTACTTAAACTCTGGTCAATGGTCAATCATCTGATTCAAGTCAGAGTTTAAAATAAATGATTTTTGGTCACGAGAATATTAATTTAATTGTCAAACGGTACAAAATCTATTTGAATTCCTAAGTGGAGAAAAACACGGTGAATAATTGTGTTTTCTCGGTAATTGTTGCACTGTTATACATATTCACACTCCACTACACGCTTGTCATGATTACATCTCCACTACCTTATTTTTTGACCGTTAGACATCTGCCACGTGTTCCACTAGCACCGAGAGTCAGTACATCGTGTATACACACATATATATCGTTTTTTGAAAATTTCTTTTCACTTTTTACACACGATATTTTACTGTCTCTCTCTCTCTCAAACTCTCTTCTCACTTTCTCACCAGCATTTCATCAAACACCTTATCTGCACTATCTTAAACTCTCATTTTTCTTCAGAAATCATGTCGACAACAGCTTTTGAGTTCAATGAAGCGAAGTTTGTCACCAACAACTATGCTGCCATACTAGATAATGATGAAGCCCCTAAGGAGTTTCATCTCATTCAGGACTTCTTGGCTCACAGTGAGCTTATGTACGCTTTGACTCAACCAGAGTCAATCTCTCCTACTCAGGTTCTCACCTTCTGGAGGACAGCAAATTACGATGATGGAGGTGGCCATGGTTCTCCATCTCTGACCTGTGATTACGAGGGTCAGGAGTACGTTGTTGCACCAGCGACTATCACGAAGGCTCTTCATCTTCCTGAACAGAAGAAGTTTGATTCTTCAGTCCCTACTCAAACTCTGTGGGACATGATGATTTTCCTTGGGTACACAGCAAGTACTGACAAGATGGGTGAGCTCAAGCGTCCAAACCTCTGCAAGGAATGGAGCTTTTTCTATGAGTGCATCACAAGAGTATTTGGAAACAAGTGCAGTAACTTCGATGCTATTCCTATATTCAGCCAACCGATCGGGTACTCTCTAATTCATAACCTTAAACTTGATCTTGCTACATCCATTCTGCGTTTTATTGGAGATAGAAGACAGGAGAATATGAACATTGTATATTATGCTAGATTTTGTCAGCTTATATTCTCTTACTGTTTTCTTGATGTACCCATCCCTGAAACTGGTAATGAATTGCCCTTTAAGATCACCAAACGTGCCTTTACTGATCTTATTAAGAGGGATAGTAAGAAACCAAATGTGCCTGTGTTTGCTATTCTTGTGACTGTACAAGATAAGTTAAGGGTAGCTCTGCCTGACAAGTATGCAGCATTATTCTCTGATGAGAATATACCACAGCCCCCCCTTCTACTGTTGACCCAGAACCAGTCCCAACCTCTGGTCCTTCCCAAAAGTGGCCAGTTGTAAAATCTGCTCAAGCACTAACCTCTGGTTCTTCCCAACAAGGGCCAGTTGAAACATCTTCACCCAAGAGGATTCTCAGGTCCACTAAATCCCCAACCAAACCCTCCCCTCCTCCCAGAAAAAGAAGATTTCTGCAGAAAATATCAGACTCTGACTCTGATGAAGCACCTCCACCTCCTCCACCATCAAAGAAACAGAGAAAGAAAATCAAGCCAACCACAATCACTGATCTGACTGTTGAGCCACCTCAGTCAGAGGATCCAACATAGGCCTTGATCCCATTCTCTGATCAATCCTCTGGTGTAGAGCCTGTCATGATTGAACCTATCTCTGCAATTCCACTTGACATAATGGCAGCTGACACACAAATGTCAGAATCATTCTCTGAGCACAATGATCAACCAACAGTGACAAAATCTGATGAAGGGTTGAAGTTGAATCAGGAATCTCTGATTCAACATGAACATATAATTGGAGCTGATCCTACAATGTCATAAAAAGCTTCTGATGTTCCAAGTCAATCAGAAGATGCACAGATAGAGCTGGTCTTGCAGATGATTCAAGATTCTCTGCTTCAACCTGAAGCTATTGTTGCAGCTCCTGCTCAGGAGATTCCTATAGCTGCTACCTCTGATGCAGCTACTGAAGCTCTGGCATCTCATACTCTGAGCATTTTTGCTGATGACAATGAAGATGATGATGTAACAGAGGTCACATCCACTCCCATACAGACACCTGGTCTTCACCTCTCAATCTCTGAGCTAGTCAGAGACACTACACCTGAAAGGGCTGATTCTCCAATTAAAGTACTATCACCAGTCAGAGAATCTTCTCCTATCAGAGCTCCCACAGTTCCAAGCACTCCACTTCCATCCTCTGTGCCTGCCAGAAGAAAAGTCTGCAATTTAACTTATTATCAAAGGATGTGCAGAGCTACACCTCCTTCTATTGAAGACAGACTCACTTCCATTGAGGCCACTCAAATGTCTATGCAGCATACTCTGACTGATTTGAGCTCCTCTGTAGCTCAGCTGGTTACAGCTCTTACCTCTGATAATGTCAAAAAGGGGGAGAAAGTGCTTAAAGACAAATGCAAAAATGACCAGCTATTAATGAACAAATAGTCAGATGATGATGATGAAGAGGAAAATAAGGAAGCTGGTTTAACCAGAAGAAGAAAGGGTAATGACAGATCAATCTCTGACATCACTTTAACCTCTGACAATGCTCAAGTTAAAGCTTCAGTAACAGAAGATAAGATTGAAAATGCTAAAGCCTCCTGGCTGAAGATAAACTCTGAAAAGACTCAAGATCAGAAGAAAAAGAGTCTCTTTGGAAGCCTTGGTACAAGTCTGTATAAGGAAAGTCCAATGCTCACCAGAATCAGGACTCATGGAACCAGAGGAAAGGAAGCTTATGACACAACTGGTCTAGGTCACAGGAAGGAGAAAATTCAAACAGATTCAGCAACCATTTTCAGAGATCATTACCCTCTGACTGAGAAAGTGGGAGATGCTGTTACTCAGAAGGACCTAGATAAAGTTGAGTCAGTGCAGATCCTTATGGATACTCATGATGGCACAGGAGATAAAGAGAAGATTGCTCTATTTCTGGAATCTGGCAGAGTCTACAGAATCTCAGAGGCTGATTTGTTGCTAAAATCTCTGAGAGAGCTGGAACATTTTCACTATATGTTGGAGATCAAGAATGAAGCTACTCAGAGATGGTCTGATCTGATGAAAAGGACAATAAATGAAAAGAGAAGATTCTATGGAGTAAAGTCTGATGAGGAATACATTCCAAAGATAGCTCAAGATGATGGTTCTGAGATTTGTATGGAAAAGAATAGCTCTGTGATGGAGACTATTGCCAACACCAGAATTTTGGGTTACAACAATGATGCAGACAGACCAAGGGTGATTCAGCTTGGAGAAGCAATGCAGAGAAGCAAGGTAAATGCCTTGAAAGCACCTATCTATCAGACTGGGGATGAAACTGAAGAACTTAGAAATGTCAAGGCTCAGATGATCCAGACCTTAAAGCTGAAAGAAGAAAATCTGATCAACCAGTTTGTGAGAGAAAGCTATGGATATAGGTTTATTTGATAGGTAGTTCTGCTGATTCTGTAAGTTGTAATTAATTTTGTAAATTAATTATGTTATGCATTTGTCCTTGATAGTTTTTGACATCATCAGTATATATATATATAACTTGTTCATTCTATCTAATGCACAAGTTGGGGGAGATTGTTGCATATTTGATTATGTCACAGGTATCTAACTTGTTTAGTGTGCAGAAGCAAATATCAGAGTTTAGCTAAAATCAGAGTTTAACGACTGACAGCTGGATCAGAGTTTATCGATGATCAGAGTTTGCAGGCGGCTGATTTTCAGGAGCAGATCTGACTAAATAAGGAAGATAAAGATCAAGGGAGATTGTGCAAATCAGGACAGCAGAAGGATAGCTACTGATTAGATTATTTTAGGAAGCAGATAATTGTAAATCAATTAGTAGATATCATGTAACTGTGTATATAAACACAGATTAGGGTTTACTCTATAGGATTTAGAACATCGAGAATATTATTCTTGAAACCCAGCAGCTCTTAGTGATAAGATATAAATCACTAAGAGAGTTTTTGTAACCTACTGAGTATTGTGAATAAGAGTTTACTTTGTTGAATCTCTTATATTGACGTATTTTGTTATTGATTGTGTTCACTATATTAATCTATATAGTAAGTTTATTCAGCCTAACAAAATCCTATAAGACTCACTTGTCAAGATCGTAGTTATAGTAGTCATATATGATTGGTGTCACAAATGCCTGTTGCACAAGCAAAAAGAGTTGCCTTCAATTTTTTAAAACGATCTGATGCTTCATCTTTGCTTTAATCATATACACCCACATAAATCGGTTGAAATCATCGACTAACAAGAGAAAATATTTGTTCCCGGATGGCGTTGCTGGCGAGATGGGACCACAGAGATCCCCATTAACAAGATCAAGACACTTCTTTGCTGTGAAGCTTGACTTGGGGGGGATTGTTGGGATATTATGGGCTCTGTGTCCAACATCTCCCTAGTTATATAAACACGAACACGGGGGCGGATTGTTGGGGATATTATGGGCTCTGTGTCCAGCACGAGGCGCTTGTAATTAATGTCCTAAGTATAAGGAAATAAGGTTGCATCTTCTTTAAAAGCTCCGGCTTTTAGCGCACTGGTAAGCACATGATCCTAACAAAATTGAGGAAAATTAGAATAAGAGATTTAGAATACGCCAAGTCAGATATATAGATTACTTCTAAATGTATTATCTATGTGTATACTAAATGCAATAAATCATTGAAAGAATAAAGTGATGCCCATACGGAAAAGTATGTATCAGCTTGAAAAACATAAGGAATTAATATTTGAAAATGATTTATTTGAACCGGATAGTTTATCAGTGTACATGGCTAGCGGATCTCTTGCACTGCAGAACAACGCTAGAGATAATAAAATTAAAACATCAGACTTCTGTAGAAACAGCAAGTACAAGCGTAACAATACTTGCTGCTTTCATGTGAGAGACCATCCTTCCTCCCATAAAATTACCTGAAGCATGTGCAAATTGAACATGGAAACAACTAATAATGTGTCCAGAAGTAGCATTCAAACAACTGTAAGTCCTAGAAATAGAAATCATCTGGGACTCATTTCTGATGTCGATGTTGCGTATTCACTGGGTGCAATCCGTCTGCTGTGCAGTTCTACATGCTACCAGATAATTTCATCCTTATTGAATACCACCAGATTTTGTAGCATAATTTAAAATCCCAATTGAATATTCCAAGATTTTAATAGATTTTAAATAATCCCAATTGAATACACTCGGATTTCATGAATGAAAAAAAAAATCTTTTAAAATCCCAATCAAATACACCTCCTTAACGTATAATATTCGTCCAAAAATATTCAAGTATACTCTACAAAAATCTCGTAGATTATGTTCGGAAAAAGAAAAATAACAATGAAGAAAATCATATATTTGATATCCACCCAAAAAATTCAAGTATACATTATACTCTATCAAAATCTCGTTAATTATACTCCACAAAGGAAAAATAATTATGGAGAGGTAACAACCCCAAATTCTCAAGTATGTAATTATTATTTAATAACTTTATTTTTTAATTGTCGAAAAATTACTATTTATGAATAGGCGTGATTAATATTTATATTAACATTATTAATCTTTGATTAAAGTGACAATGACGCAAGAAATATTTATTAAGAGCATCTCCAACCGGCTCCTCAAACAAGGTCTCAAGTCTAAATTTTAGGAGGATTTGAAAAATTAGAGCTCCAATGGGCTCCTAGTTGCTCTTTAAAAATTTAAGAGCTTCCTCTCTCTACTTTCTTTTAAAGAGCATGTAGGTGCTCCTAACGTATTTTCATAGAATAAAATAATCACTTCATTCTATTTCTATTCACTTCTCTTTAATTCTCTCTCCAACTTTTCTCTCAAATAATAATAAAATATGAGTTAAGAGCAAGTATAAAGAGCATGGTTGGAGTTGTAATATGATAATAAAATTTATATAAAATAATTTTTAAAAACTAAAATAATTTTAAATTATTAATTATTAAAATATAATATATTAAAATTCAACACCTTAAGGGACATGATGAGTTTGGTTTGTCAACATGGCGTTTTCATGAGCCTCCTCGTCTAATTGCATAGGTTGTGAGAGTTCTTGAAGAACCTCCCCAAACCCAAAATTAGCTATTATTTAAAATAGAAATGCCAAGCCCATGTCACGGAGGATAAAATGACACAAGTTGCCGAATAGAGCAGGGACTGCTGCAAAGGCCGCAAGGTTTTCCGAACCATACATAGCCATTAATTCTTGTGATGCATTTTATCTGGGACTCGAGTGACAATGCGATATGTTTTTCTGAGTTTAAAGTTATTTGCATGGATTGTGTTAAACATAGTCATGACTTCTACTAAGTAATCTTCCATGATCATTTTTTCTTGATATCAGATCAAATTGAAAGCAGGGAAGTCATTAGTCTCGATGTGTCCCTTGTGAAATCCCATGCCAGCTCCTGATTGTATTCCCCACATGACCGCTGTGAAATTAGTCATGTAATGCATAAGGACACAAGCTCCCCAGTCCCAATAGTCTCCTGCCATCTGCATTCATGAGAACACGAACCCGTAGGAGTTGCTGTTAAAGTCACTAGTTCATATTGGCACATTGTCAACTCTCCTAGATCAGCCGACCATGACTTTGTGGCTCAACAGTAAATAGCCGCATCTCATTTATTTGCTTAGACATTTACTATATGTTATTTCTGTATAAATATGTTCATCTCCTTATGTAATTCTGCAAGCTTTTACAACATCAACACAAGAGTTCTCTCTTCTCTTACATTGATCAGCAACACACATATATAAACATATATCTTTGCACTTAAAGTTTCAATATGGTATCAGAGTTTTAAGCTCCTTACCTCGATTGCTTCTGCTCTTCTGTGTTTCATTGTTTCTGGTGTCTCAACTCTTTGAGACCTTTTCACAAACAGTTTGTCCGCAACTCCTGAGAAGCAGCAAAACCACCCACATATAACTATACCCAATAAATCAGGCACTCAGATTCCTGTAGAACATAAACTCGCGTTACCCAATCACCGTTGCTATCCACCTACCTGAGCATCAAACTTAGCTCATCCTCACTCGGCAACTCATTGCAGATATATTTACAAAAGTTCAACCTTCTGGAAATTTTCACAATTACGTTTCCTAACTCAAGTTGGTTCTTTTCGCAATTACATTTCCTAACTCAAGTTGGTTCTTCAACCATCTTCAGTTTGAAGGGAGGGGTGTGAAAGTCACTAGTTCATATTGGCACATTGTCACCTCTCCTAGATCAGCCGACCATGACTTTGTGGCTCAACAGTAAATAGCCGCACTCCATTTATTAGCTTAGACTTTTACTACGTGTTATTTCTGTATAAATATGTTCATCTCCTTATGTAATTCATCAAATTTTTACAACATGAATACAAGAGTTCTCTCTTCTCTTACATTGATCAGCAACACACATATATAAACATATATCTTTGCACTTAAAGTTTCAATATGGTATCAGAGCTTTAAGCTCCTTACCTCGATTGCTTCTGCTTTTCTGTGCTTCGTTGTTTCTGGTGTTTTAACTCTTTGAGACCTTTCCACAAACAGTTTGTCAGCAACTCCTGAGAAGTCACCCACATATAACTATACACCCAAAACATCCAGCACTCATATTCCAGTAGAACATAAAGTCGCATTCCCCAATCACCGTTGATATCCACCTGCCTGAGCATCAAACTCAGCTCCTCCTCACTCGGCAACTCACTGCAGATATATTTACAAGAGTTTAACCTCCTGGGCAATTTTCGCAATTTCGTTTCCTAACTCAAGCTGGTTCTTCAACCATCGTCAGTTTGAGGGGGGTGTTAAATTCACTAGTTCATATTGGCACATTGTCAACTCTCTTAGATCAGCAGACCATGACTTTGTGGCTCAACAGTAAATAGCCGCTCTCCATTTATTAACTTAGACTTTTACTACATGTTATTTCTTTATATATATGTTCATCTCCTTAACTATGTAATTCTGAAAGCTTTTACAACATCAATACAAGAGTTCTCTCTTCTCTTACCTTAATCAGCAACACACATATATAAACATATATCTTTGCACTTAAAGTTTCAATAGTTGCCATTTGGAAGAGGACCTACTGACGAAAAGCAGTGAACATTTATCTTGAAACAATTTTCTTCCGGAGGAACTCACACAACATTCATTATGATTGAGATAGGGATGCAATACAGCCTACTAATGAGTTTATAAATGGAAAGGCCTAGCCAATGTTAAGTCATGACAGTATTACTACACATGACGCAGGAGTACTAAAGCACACCGAATAGGTGATATCTATTCCTTGGACTCAAAGTCTACTGAATGCAAACATATTTTAATACAAAAATTTGACAATAGATTTAATCGCTAAGCGTGTCCCCTCTTTGCCAGAATTATTAACTTGTCATAGGTTATTTACTTATATTTTATATAAAGGAAATATACACGCTTCGCGTTATTGAAAATATCATATTATATATTTTTAAGATATATTTTAGTTAACATATATATACACATGGACTAACTTTGGAATCTAAAAAGAACAATACATCTCAAATCTTCAGGATTAAGAATAGAACCATACACCACAAACAATACATACGAGCACACAATCTTTGTAAATATGAGAAAATATTAAAATTTAATAAAAAAATAAAGAGTGATACTAGATTTGTTGGTGAAGGTGAGTGCCGAGTAGATAATGACCGCATAAATACGATAGCAAATTTTTAACACAAATGCCTGAACTAAAGCAAATTTAATTAAACATGTGTTGGAAATTTGACGGGCAACATTGTGACCAAATGATTCTTATATGTGCATGTACAATATTCTATTATATAATACAACTCCTGCATATTAATATGACAACTATTACATATCATAAAAAAGCCACGATTTTTGACATTTGTCTCATAGCGAATTTTTGTATTGCTCAATTTACTTGGCTGAAGAAAAAAATAAATGTAAAATATTAAAAGAAAAGACATACATATGAATATCATTTCAACGAGACCAGCATTTCTGTTGTCACAAATTAAATAGAAAAAAAAGGCTTGCTTAACTATTGCATACATTTTCATACTTCGCTAGAGTGTATATACATGCTAAAGAGTATGAAAGAACTTACTGGCCTAGTGATAATAAAAATCCTAAAAAAATTTCTATAATGCAAAAAATGCTGCAGCAATGTTGGCTTTGGTAGACACCACAACAGTCATCATTCCCAAAAAAAGTAAAAGCGGGTGCAGTATAGCAGGGTGAAGAACGTCAAGAATACATACCAAATGAATTTCACTGTTGTCCCATCAAATCCGATCTTTGCATAAACGATAATACTATACACACCAACTTGTGCAAGAACTTATGGTATTTCTACTAATAACTTTTTAGAGAAAAGAAGAGGGACTTGCTTAACATATATGGTGAAAATAGGAAAATTCAATTTATCAGCGAACGTCATATATATCCAGCTATTACATGAGCAAAGGCATATGGCAAGGCGGGTAGATTCCTGCTGCTCTTTTCCCGTAAAAGACTGTGGGTTTAACATCCATTACTGGCTGCACTGCACTGACCTAACCATTTTCATTTTAAGATGGAAAGGCTATTTATAAGATACTTTCAGAACAACTGATTTCTCATGTCTTTATCATTGCTCTACTCTTTAATTTCCCATCCTCTCGTGTAATTTCATCGCAGGCACAAAATATATACATTTGTGTATATATAAGAATCAACAAACTGCATTAAAGCTTTTGGTTTCGTGCTTTTGGTTTCGGTCTTTACAAATAATCTAACCTAAATGATAAAGTTTAAAAACTAATAGTGAGACCTTTTATTATCTGCCGAGAATTTTAATATTTCAAAAAACCAATAAGTAGTGAAATTCAAGAAATTGAGGGAAAATAGAATAAGAGATTTAGAAGACGTCACATCAGCCTCCTGAGATCGTCTTTTATATATATAGAGAGCAATTATTTGTTGAAAAGAGGTATTTCTAGTGATTTCCTTTTTTTTATTTATGAGGTTACCAGATACTGAATAATATATAATATTATGGGTAGCTAATTGGATTATCTCTAAATTAATAATGGTAGAGAGACAAATCTAAATATTTAGATAGTCGCAAGAAAAATTATTTTCTTTGTTTACTCGATAGAGCCACTATAGATTGCCATTAAAATTATTTACTACAACTATTAAGTAGGAAGAATAAATAGTGAAAAGTGAGTATTATTATAAATAAATAATAGACATGAAAAAAAGAAAGAATTGTGTTCCATAACCATATAATCGTAACATAATTGTTATTTTTCTATGTTAATGCTAGTTTTAAGGAGTGATTAATGCGTACCAATTCCACATCATTATGTAGAACCTAATTATGTACATGTAGTATATATTATTGGGGGAAACCACGCACAAAACCGCTACACAAAATTTATACAAAATGATATGACAGTAACATTAGTAAAGATTGTCGGTGTTTACTCAAGTTTCACTCGGCTACTACATTTTACTATATTTTAGATAGCAATGACACGTCAGTCTGTAAAACATTTTCGTACACATAACATTACTCTTTAATATTTCGAAAGATCAGGAGATTACACAGGGATATCATCATGTGCTATGATAAAATATTGTTAATCATCGGAGGAAAACTGAATCACAATACTGATTAAAGGTTAGAGTTGCTATCTTTTTTTTTGAATAACCGGGATATTCCATTAATAAGATAAAAACACAACACACGCCATAGCCCTAACCAGTGTTGCAAAATTATGTTGCATTAGAGGCACTAATCCATACCAACCCCAACGACAATCATTCATGTTCATTTGATATTGCAATAGCCAAATACATGTGTTACATAGAGTATTAAAAAGAATTATTTTTAATATGATAATCAAATTTATATAAAATAATTCTGAAAAACTTAAATAATTATAAATTGTTTATTAATAAAATATAATATATTAAACTTCAACACCTCAAGGGACATGCACTACAACAAAAACAGCATCAGACAACGGTTTTTGCCCGTTGTCTGATACCCAAGAAAACCGTGGTCTATTGAGATGCCGTCTGATACGCACCTCAGACAACGGTACGTACCGTTGTGTGAGATCAAGAAACACATCGGTTTATGTTTTTCTGCGTGTTGTGTTACATCCGGAAACAACAACGGAATCATTTAACAAGGTGTTGTTATAAGCAATTCACAACAACAGTCATATTTTCGATTTGTGTTGTTATTAGGAGTATCCACAACAGTTTTTGGTTTTACTCACTTGTTAGTAAGAGTATCAGACAAGAATATTTGTGTCATAACGGCTTGTGTTTTACTACATTGTACAACGGTCTTGTAGAAGGGGCCACTTGTGTAAGGCCCCATATAACAATAGTCTGTATATTAGAACAATTGTCTTGAAAGCTTTTCTACAACGGTTTTTATTTTCAGATGCTCGAGTAATATTGCTTTAGACAATGGTTTGTGACTACTATTTACTTGTTTGTATATGTCTTAAACAACGTTTTTATTCTTAATATTGTGTTGTTTGTAAGGCTTGGGACAACTGTTTTCTTTTCTTTTTTTTCCTTTTGTATTTAGTTATGTCGGACAATGGTTTTACATAACCTAATTAAACTATGCTCAAGAATATAATTAAGAAGCCATAAATTAGTAACAAAAGTTTCCATTACCAAATACCAACTACAGTAACAATATACAAACACAAATAAGTTTAGACCGCTCACAGTAGTTCTACCTATAGAAAACAACAGATTTAAAGAAACAATATCTTAAACCAGCCACATTTCCACCCAATTTGCTTGCAAGCACCAGATTCTACTAACAAAAGCTCAACTACCAAGGTAGATGATACCCAAGGAGAAAGAGGTTCAGTCTGTTGTTTTCTGCTTGTTGAACCAGCCTTTTTATTCTTCTTTCTCTTAACCATCAAGTAAACCACTAAGATCGTGAACTGCAGATTTTAGATCTTTTACAGAGACTCCTGTTTTTAAGATATGCTTCTCCCCGTTCGAAGTCCAACCAACCAAAGCAGGAAGTGAGTCAACACCTAACTTCTTCACCATTGGATCTGATGTATCATGAACCTATAACATATTTGAATATCAATTAAGCACCAGAAAGAGGAGTAAAAAGAAAACAGCCTGTAATAACCACTACCACTATAAACAAACTAACAAGTAATTAGTCGTTCCTTCTTTCAAGCTTAAAATACATGATTCTCAATATCTACATAAAGTATTAATAAAAACTATAATCTTTATTGTAGGCAAGAAGGGTGCCATTATGCGGACTTTGTAGGCTTTAAAAATTACCAGTCATGGTAGGTTCCAATCAGGACCTGTCATAGACTATTGGAAACTAATCTGCTTTCCAACACCCTTGTACCTAATCTGATAGAGAGTGTTGCAGCACCAGTAATTCACTTGTGATCTATGAGGAGTAGGAATAATATTCACGTACATACATTTAATACAAAATGAATAGGTTCACAAGGAATAGAGCTTACTAGATATCAAGACCAAAAATCTGTATGAGGTTTGAAATACATTTGGTTGACACTGATATCAACATGTTTAAATGAACTAAGAGTCCACAATATATACTTACCTATAACTTGAACTTGGAAAATAATATAATGACAAGTATAAATTAATTATAATATCACTTACCAGTTAACTGTGTGGACTGATATATTAAAATGTCACACACTCAATGGTTCTGAGTAAAATTTCAGCAGGGGCTCCTCCCCCAATTTGTGTCACTTACACATGTATGCTATTAGCAATCCTTCAGGCCATTTGGGAAGGGAAGGTAGTGCTAGCTACGCTTCCCAGAAGTTTGAAACACAAGGTAAGCAAAATAATCAATCTGGCAGCCATATAATCAGAATTTACAAAGAGCACTTTAAAATGATATAGTCAAAGTGAAAACTTAACTTAATTGTGTTTATATAATACCTGGTATTCTTCTCAATTCATCACTAGTGCTTCTACTTCAATATCATTCCTGTAAACAACAAAGTGAAATATTTATCAATAATAATAATTAAAAGATGAGCTTATGACAAAGAGGAAAACAAGGGATCTAAATTTAGCAGAGAAAACAAGAGTGAATAGTTAGCACTGCCTACTTTTGGCTTATATGTTGTCTCCTTTGCTTCACATAGACTTTCATATTTACATATAGTATTTACAGAAGCAGTAAGATTTGGCAAGCATAATATAAAACACACACATTTGTAGTGTGGGAACAATCATTGACACATTCATACTCAATATGTAATTGATTAAAAAAATATAAATTGAGAATCTAGGGTTTGGACCTGCAAAAGCAGAATGAAGATGCGAATCAAATTCTTATTCTCCTTTAGCTGCTTCAGAGAATCAACACACTCCACTTACAAAGCAAGCCAAAAACAACTGTTAGTATGTAAAACAAATCCTAATCACAAACAAAAAGAGGATAAAGAGAAGAGAGACATCGAGGGAGAAGAGAAGAAAGAGCCGGACAGAGAGACAGCGAGAGAGATTATTGGAGAGAGAGAAGAGAATAGAGCTAGATGGCCAGAGAGAGAAGAGAGACCCGTGAGAGAGAAGAGAAGAGAGACCCCTGAGAGAGAGAAGCATAAAGGGGGAAGCGGGTAAGGGAATATGATGCAAGAGCAAGCTTCCCTTGTTTCGATAGCTTCTCTGGTGTACTGTGTATACTAATTGGAGATGTAGAAGAAGAAAGATACAAAGAGAGGAAGGGGGAAACCAAAATTTGAGTTTAACGCTAGAGGGGGAAATGAAAATTTGGGATTGCTGGGGGGACGAAAAATTATGTGGGGAAAATGAAATGGCTTGTCTCCGAAGCTGAGATACCAAATTGAATTATAAATAATAAAAATATTATATTTTAATATATTGTGAAGTTGAATTATTGAAAAAATGAATTCTTTTCAAGTATTTATTTATAGTTGATTATCAAAATATCATAAAAATAGATTTTTAAATATATAAAAAGTTAGTGGTATAAAAAATAAATATTTTATACTTATCTTATATGATCTTTTACAAAAATATAGTAGGATTATTGTGTCTAGTAAACAAAATAATTGATCCTAGTAATTGTTGATGTAGAAATATAAGAAAATTTGAACTAACAATATTAGTCATGCATTAAAAAAATTAATTTTTTTATGATTATTTTGTATGTTTTTTTAACAACACTAGTCAATCGCAAAATTTTTCTTATTATAAAAAAGGTAATTTTTATGAGTTAAAAATTCGCATTTCCTTGATTAATTCTTGTTTTTGCACTCTTTGTATTAAAAAAATATATTTATGTTATGTATATATGCAAATATGTATTGTTCATGTGTAAAACCGAGACAATTTTGTACTTCGGACGCATGTATTAGTATGTGTTTTATGTTTACAATTTAAAAAGTAGTAGATATAATCTTTGTTATGTATTCAATTAGTTCTGTATTAATTCATAAATATTTATTTCAATGATCTAACCGTACGGATGTCAAGAACTAACAATATTAGTCACGTATAAAAAAAATATAAAAATTTTATGTTTATTTTGTATGTTTTTTTAACAATACTAGTGAATTGTAAATTTTGTCTTATTTGTAAAAAGGTATTTTTTGTCCTGTAGTGTCTAACAGACAACGGTTTTTATAAGCACCTATGTTGTATAAAAATAGTGTAGACAACGGTTTATAGAAGGGAAACCGTTGTACAATAAATTATCATTTTTAAGAGTAAAAAATTCGCATTTCCCGGATCAATTCTTGTTTTCGTACTCCATGGCTTAACAAATATATTTATATTAGGCATATATGCAAATATCTATTGTTCATTTGTACTATAAAGATAATTTTGTAATTCGGACGTGAGTATTAGTATGTGTTTTATGTTTACAATTTAGAAAGTACTGAATAGAATCTTTGTTATGTATACGATTAACTGTATATTAATTTATAAAAATTTATTTTGATGATCTAACCGTACGGATGTCAAGAACTAACAAAATTAGTCATGTATAAAAAAAATCAAATTTTTTTATGTTTATTTTGTAAGTTTTTTTAACAATACTAGTCAATTGTAAATTTTGTCTTATTGTAAAAAGGTATTTTTTGTCATGTAGTGTCTAACAGACAATGGTTTTTCTACGCACCTATGTTGTATAATTGAAAATGACACAACTGTTACCGAAGTTATACCGTTGTAACAGAATCCATTGTCTACATTATGCTCAAACAACGCTTCATGGAAAATCCGTTGTATAAAAGTAGTGTAGACAACGGTTTATGGGAAGGAAACCGTTGTGTAATAAATTTTCATTTTTATGAGTTAAAATTTCGCATTTCCTTGATTAATTCTTGTTTTTGTACTCTTTGTATTAAAAAATATATTTATATTATGCATATATGCAAATATGTATTGTTCATTTGTAATACCAAGACAATTTTGTACTTCGGACGTAAGTATTAGTATGTGTTTTATGTTTACAATTTATAAAGTACTGGATAGAATCTTTGTTATGTATAAGATGAGCATAATATTAATTTTTAAATATTTTTTTCGATGATCTAACCGTACGGATGTCGAGAACTAACAATATTAGTCAAGTATAAAAAAAATCTAAATTTTTTATATTTATTTTGTATGTTTTTTTAACATTACTTGTTAATTATAAATTTTGTCTTATTATAAAAAGGTATTTTTTGTCCTGTAGTGTCTAATACACAACGGTTTTTATAAGCATCTAAGTTGTATCATTGAAAATGACACAACGATTTATGGGAAGAAAACCGTTGTATAATAAACTTTCATTTTTATGAGTTAAAAATTCGCATTTCCTTGATCAATACTTGATCTAATGCTAGAAAAGCCTATGACTACTAAGAAAATGAATATATATTTGTAACTTTGGTTAGGACTTTTGAATGTTTGCACTCTTTTATGTACATTTATTTTCTTATAAGTCATTCAGTCAGACAACGTTTTACTAGCTAAAGGCTTGTCTATAAGGCCATGATACGATGCTAACAAAAACACTTGTATGTTAGCTTCCCAGTCACACAACACTCTATGGAACCCTTGTCTGACCTTTTCGTAAACAACACAACAAATAAAACACTTGTCTCATTACAACAACGGTTTCTCGGAATATTGTCTGAAGTTTCTTCACACATCGGCTCTAAAAACAGTTGTCTAACGTGCATCATTACACAATACCACAGTTAAGAGACCGTTGTCTGATTAAATTTATTAGACAACAGTTTAATAACCGTTGTAGGTCGTAGGTGTTAGACAATAGTTTTTCGAGGACGAAAATAAAGTGTTGTGTCTTTGTTTCGGCCAACACTTTTTCCAGCGTCTGTTGTGTGACTAGTGTTGTCTGATGCCAGTTTTGTTGTAGTGATGATCAGCTTGGTCTGCACATCGCATCTTCATGAGCCTCCTTGTCTATTTGAATAGGTGGTGGGAATTCTTGAAGAACCTCAGCGAACCCAAAATTAGTCACTATTTTAAAGAAAAATGCCAAGCCTATGTCACCCAGAATAAAATGACGCAAGATGCCGAATAGAGCAGAATTTGTTGTAAAGACTGGAAGATTTTCCCAACAATACATAGCCATTTACTCAGCTGCGCTGCATTTTATCTGACTGGGACTCGAGTGACGATGTGATCTGTTTTGCCAAGTATGAAGTTATTTGCATGGATTGTTAAACATAGTCATGACTTCTACTAAGTCATCTTCGATGATCATTTCTTCTTGATATCAGATTAAATTGAAAGCTAGGAATTCATTAATCTCGATGTGTACCTTGTGAAAACCCAGTTCGACACATGTGGCAGCTCCTGATTATATTCCCAACATGACCTCCTTGACATTAGTCATATGATGCATAAGGCCACAAGCTCCCACAGTTTCCTGCTATTTGCATTCATGAGAACACCAACCCCGTTGGAGTTGCCATTTGGAAGAGGACCTTTTGATGAAAAGCGGTGAACATTTACTTGACACAATTTTCTTTGGGAGGAAGTCATGCAACATTCATTATGATTGAGATAGAGATGCAATACAACCTACTGATGAGTTTATAAAGGGAAAGACCCAACAAATGTTAAGTCATGACAGTAATACTACAAATGACACAGGGGTACTAAAGCACACGAATAAGTTATATCTATTCTTTGGACACAGAGTCTACGGAATGCAAACATATTTTAATACAAAATTTTGACAATAGCTTTATTCTTTAAGTGTGTCGGCCTCTTCGTAGGAATTATTGACTTGTTATAGGTTATTTACTTATATTCTATACAGAGGAAAATACACGCTTCACGCTATTCAAAAGATCATATTATATATTTTTAAGATATTTTTAGTTAACATTATAAAATACACATGCACATATAAAACCTCCCATCAATATTAATAAATTTTAAAGCTTGTAATCTTAAATTAAATATTCACATCACAAAAATTCGAAATGTTATATATTTTTACCAATCAATGCTTTTTGTTTCTTTCCTTGGTTGCATTGTGTTTATTTGGTTCTTTAGTATAAATTACATCCTTCTTGTTTAATTTTTCTTTCCTTTCAAAGCAGCTTCATGATTTATCAAAAGTATACATTTCATGTAACTTCAAAAATAATCAAAAGTATACATGAAAAAATTAATCCATATTATATAGACAAACTTTAGAATCTAAATAGAACAATACACCTCGAATCTTGAGGATTAACAATAGAACAATACACTTCAAACCATACATACGAGCACACAATCTTTGTAAATATGAGCACAATTTAAAATTTGATGAAGAAATGAAGAGTATACTAGATCTGTTGGTGAAGGTGAGTAATACTAGATCTGATGTTGGTGAAGGTGAGTTAAGGTTTGTTTAGTATTGTAATTTGCACAAATTGTAATATATAATGCGAAGTCATTTTCAATAAAGCCACCCCGGATACATCTCAATCCTTATTCTCTTATTTTATTTCATTGATATTTATGTAAGTTATAATTGATTTCCAAATTTATTTTCTTAATACATTGCAACAATAAAGTCGCGCCCCTAACGAAAAGTGCATATCTGGAAAAACATAAGGAATAAATATTTGAAAATGATTTATTTGAACTGGATAGTTTATCAGAGTACATGGCTAGAGGATTTCTTGCACTGCAGACCAACACTAGAGATAATAGAATGAAAACATCAGACTTGTCTGGAAACGGCAAGAACAAGCGTAACAACACTTGCTGCTTTCATGTGAGAGTGAATCCGTCCTTCCATAACATTACCTGCAACATCTGCAAATTGAACATTGAAACAACTAATAATGTTTCCAGAAGCAGCATTCCAACAACTGTTAGTCCCAGAAAATTAAATTATCTGGAAGCTTGTAGAAACGCATGGGGGTGGGATTGCACCTTGTGGATACCCAACATCAACAGCAGAAATGAGTCCCTGGCCAGTAAGCACAGTTACAGAAACCCCGAAATGCTGTGCAAATTGCACCACACGACCTATGACATCAAATCCATTAGGGATTTTAAGAATGACTGGTGTGCTGGCATTCATTGACACACCATTGGTCCTTAAAGACCCATCAGAATTGAACGAATAATATTGAGGAGCTCCTCCATGCCCCCTGGAGCTGGCAGAGATGAGGATCCACCCAAGTTTTTTGAAGAACTCATCACTGCGAAAATGTTATTGCTGTGAACTAAACAATGAAAGAGATAAGTATATATAGGGTAAGTGTTGTATATGTGATCTGTAATTTATGATTTTTATTGTTTATATGAGTTTAAAAAGATAAAAAGGTATATGAGATTTCACAGTTAATGAATAAAACAGCTGTGTTCATGGAATTTATAGTTAGGGACAATATTTTAAATATTCTTTCATACATATAATCTTTCCACTGATTGATAGAAGAGATAAAGTTGCTTAATTCATAATAAATAATTTTTGAATTTTTGTAGATTATTACCGATTTTGATTTTATGCAAAATCTGGCCATCCTAAAATATTCAAGTATACCATATCAAAATCTCGTAGATTATGTTCGAAAAAAGAAAAATAACAATACCAACCAAAAGAATTCAAGTATAGTCTATCAAATCCCGTAGATTATACTCGAGAAAGGAAGAGATGTAACAACCACAAATTCTCAAGTACTTATATTTAATATTTAATAACTTTATTTTTTAATTGTACAAAAATTTATTATTCATGAATAGGCGAGAGTAATAGTTAAATTAACATTATTACTCTTTGATTAAAGTTACAATAACACAAGAAATATTTAATAACTTATTTAATTATTTATTTAAGTGTCGCGCGTGACGTGGATATAACAAGTGTGCACGATTAATTTTTTTTATTATTATATATTTATGAGGTTACAAGATAATAATATATATTGAGTGTAGCTAATTGGATTATTTCTAATTAATAACGGTAGCAACAAATCTAAATATTTAGAAAGTCGCAGGCAAAAATTATTTGCTTTATTTACTCGACAAAGCAACTATATATTGTCATTAAAATTAGAGAAATTTACACTTTGCACCCGAGAAGTTCAGGCGCTTTTTTGGTTTCATCTCAAACAATTTTTTTTACCAATATGCACCCTAATGTTTAAAAATCGCTTCGATATGCACCCCTTTATCCATCTTCCGTCAAGTTGACCGTTAAAAGTTAACAAATCTGGGGTTTGCACTTTGCACCCATAAGTAATTTTTTTTCCCATCAATATTGTGAAACAGAGCACTTGAAGAAAATAACTATCACAATATCAGAACTCATGATTAGCGTAGCTAGCTAGTCACGAGTTGACAATACACCAAATAATACCAACCGGGAAGCACAATATAAATGTGGGGAAAATTAGCTGATATACCCGGCACTAAAACTCCTATAAATCTTATCAGTCGAAGAAGAGCCCCTTCCTTGTAATCAGCTCCCCTTGTATATGGAATGATAAAGCTTCTTGCAAGTTCCCAAATTGCATTCACCCTCCTTGGAATGGCATCCAAAAGCGAAAAGTAATTCTTGTTCGGTTCCTCTGCGACAATCTTAATCAACCACAAGCTCATACTCAATCTTCTATTTTATGTACTATGTACAATTATGAAGCCGTGCATGATGTGTGTGTAATTTGATTTAGTGAAAGTTATAAGCTGATTACCTGTCCTTGATAAAAACTGTTAAAGTAGCGGCACTCTCCAAAGTGCTTGAACATAAAACTGTTGTCATCAAAAGGAAGCCTGAGCACAATATCATTGCAGTAAACAGTGCTTATATACCGAATACAGTAATTCTTTAATTGCTCTTCCATGAACTCTCCGAATTTCACGTCTCCGACTCTTGGTTGACCGGATGTATAAATCCCTTGTAATCTCTTGGTCTGTCATCTACTTGTTCAATTTCTTCTGGGAAACCTAGACTCTTCTGTAAGCCTAAAGCTTTCAAGAAGCCCCCATGAAACTTTCCCATGCCGCAACGAAGCTCATACAACCAAGAGAGATCAATGTCAGATGGCCAAGAATCTGCATCAAATACCTCCGTACCTCTAAAAGATACCACAACGAGTTCTTCTTCAGCACGTGTATCGCCGCATACGAAAGCTTGTGTGGTTGCTTTTTCTTGATAATCTGCAAAATTCAACTTTTATATCAACTTTAGTTTCTACAATTATTCTGTTACTAAAGTTTGTGTTAACGATTGTCAGTACAAGACCTATCATGCTAATACTAAAGTCTAAAGTGTGAGCAAGAATAAATATTAAACTTACCATCCCAGAAATTAAACGAACCCAAAACTTCCATATGCACAAATTGAATACACAGTATATTTAGGTTATTAATACGGGCACTGATTATAAAATTATCTAAGCACTGCAATTCACAGAATTAACATTTGGAAGCAATAAGTTTAAAGATTAGTCGTCGAAGATCTGATCTTATGTCAAGCTTTTTTCAGGTGCTCTGTTTCAGAATATTCATGAAAAAAAATTAGACTTGTGGGGTGCAAAGTGTAAACCCCACATCTGTTAATTTTGACGGTCAACTTGACGGAAGATGGTCGAAGGAGTGCATATCGAAGATTCGGGTGCGTATTGAAAAAAAATTGTTTGAGACCAAATCGAAAAAGCGCCTAAACTTCTGGGGTGCAAAGTGTTAATTACTATTAAAATTATTTACTACAGCTATTAAATAGTAAGAATAAATAGTGAAAATTGAGTATTCTTATCAATAAATAATACGCATGGGAAAAGGAAAAATTGTGTTCGATAACCATATCAGAAAATAATTTTTATTTTTCTAAAAGGATTTAACCTAATATACAAGTTCCGCAATTAGGGACAAATGTTAGGACATAAATAAAACTATTTGTCCTTCGAAGTAATTAATAAAAATTGGTATTATAAAAGGGCTAGTAAATAGTTATCAACCCACACCTTTAAGTTTAGAGAGAGAACTTGGGGAAGAAAATTGAGAGAGAGAGGGGAAAGTAGGAATTTGAGGAAAAGAAGGACATTCAAGGAGGAGATACTGAGAAATCACAAGCATAATTAAAATAAGATACAGAGTGATGAGAAAGAGAGGAGTGTAAGAGGCGGCGGAAAGAGAGAGCGCCCGAGAAAACTGCAGTCGACGACACGGAGGGGAATATAGAATCAATAGGCGTGGAGGCCAGTCCAAGTCAATTGCCTTGAAGATTGTGGAAAAAGTTACTAGAAAAAGGTTCTGTAAATAAGAGGCACTCCAAGGGAAAGGCTAGTTTTAATTACAAAATCCGATAATGAGTCATCAAACTCTGATGATGGCTCAAACTCTGATAATCTCACAGATTCTGATGATGAAAACAATGATGGTGAGGTGATGCAACTTGCTGCCTTGATGGTGAAGAGTTTCAAGAAGATGACTTATAAAGAACTTCAAGAAGGGTAAAAAGTTCTCTGAGAGTGATTCCAACTCTGAAAAGAAGAATTTGAGAAACGCTGAGGGAAGAGTAAGCAGATCTGGGAAAGTGGACAAGTCCAAGATTAAATGTTACAACGGTGTTAAAAAGGGACACTTTGCACTTGAGTGCAATAAAGGAATGTCAAGATTTCATCACAAATTAAGAAGATGGATCGGGCTGACACTTCAGATTCTGATAAGGAGGTGAACTATGCCTTGATGGTAAATGTTGAAAATAGCTCAGAAACATCTGAGATGAAGGTACCTACTCCATCCTTGCTTTTGATACTGATGATACTGTTAAGTTAAGAATTTTGCTTGAAAACATGGATGTTAGCTTTAGAGATCAGACTTTAGAGAATAAGAGAATAAAATTTGAAATTCTAGATCTTAAGAAAAGAAATGACTATATGCCAATACCAATTGATCCTAGGAAGAAATGTCATAACTGTGGTAATACTAACAATCTTGCTATTTATTGTGGGACGACTAAAGATATAAACTTTGTTGCTCCTAAATCACGAGTGTAGAGTAGTTTAAGCAACATAACCTTTGTTTTCACTGTGACAGTGTTTGGCATTCTATTTATACATGCAAAAGGTATCATAGTTTGTATTGTGATTATTATATGAACTTAAACCCGACTAATTCTCGAAAATCAACTCTGAATATCTTAGGTAGTGGCTGTTGGAAATGAGGACTAGGTTACTCAGATAATTTATAAACCAACCAAGAAAAAAAAAAAAAAAGTTGAGACTACGAAACCAACATTAATTCACAAAAAAGCTTCAAAGCCTAAGATTAATCGTGTGAGGTTTGTCCCAAAATTTGAAGAGCCTAAACTAGTAATTGAGGAAGGTTCTACCTTAAAAGTTAAAACAAATTTAAACTCTAAAAAACAAAAATTGGAAAAAGTCAAATATGTTAATATTGACTTAATGTATTAGAAACAACTTAAGCATAAGTTCAAAGAGGTTAAAAATGTGAAACAAGTTAAGGTTCCTAGGAAGAACATGAATGATAAAGTAAGCATAAAAAGGAGTGATAACTGTATGTCAATTCCAATTGCTAATGTCATAGTTGTGGTAATTATACTAACAATCTTGCCATTTATTGGGGGAAGAATAAATAGATAAACTCTGTTGCTCCTAAATGAGGAATGTAGAGAAGTTTAAGCCACAACCTTTGTTTTCACTGTGGTCGTGGCATTCTATTTATACGTTGCAAAGATTATATTATGCTTATCATAAACTTAAACCCTCTTTGAATAATGTCAAGGTTGATCCTTCATGTATACATTTTGATAAGAAGTGCTACCACAAAATTTGATAAAAGACTTCTAGCGTAAATTCTAATACTACAAATGATGCCAAAGTACTACAACACATAAATAGCACATGAATAAGTGATGTCTATGCCTTGGACTCAGAGTCTATTCAATGCAAACATATTTTAATACAAAATTTTGATATATAATAGCTATAGATTTATTCTTTAAGTGTGTCCGCTTTGCAACAATTATTGACTTGTTATAGCTTATTTACTTATATTCTATACCAAGGAAAAAATACGCGCTCCCCGCGAATTGAATGAAAAGATCATATTACATATTTTTAAGATATATTTTACTTAACAATATAAAATACACACGCACATATAAAATCTCTCATCAATATTAATGATTTTTAATACATGTAATCTTAATTAAAAATGTTCTGGGTTCGTGTATCATCTCATATTCACATCCAAAAAATTCCCAATGCTATATATATTTTTACCCATCAATGATTTTTTGTTTCTTTCCTTCGTTGCGTTGTGTTTATTTACTTCTTTAATATAAATCACATCGTTCTTGATTTTTCTTTGCTTTTAAAGTTGCTCCATGATTTATCTCCGAGTTCCGTGCACATATTTTCTTGTAGAAAATCATTCGAAACATTTCATGTAACTTTAAAAATAATCGAAATAATAAATGAAAACATGAATCCATCTATACTATACTATAAAAAGCCAACATAGGTATAATTTGTAGTCGTACAAAATTTTGGTTTGGTACTCTCCTCTAAAACTAAAAGTCTACAAGTAGATATTTATTAAACAGTTTCATATACTAAAAACACTCCTTATGTATGTTAATATCTTTTTAAATATAATTTATAATTAGTTAAAAAAAAGGTGAAACTACTGTTAATAACTTTATCTTATTATAATTTTCAAGATAAAGATAAATAAATAGAGAGGAAAACTTAATCTTCGATGATTTATGAGATTTTCTTTTTGCGTATAAAAATTTAAACACTAAATTTTTATTCAGGAGAAAAAATAAAATAATTTATGAGAGTACACTTTTAGAAACCGTAAAATGCGTGTTTAACTTTTATCACCGAAGATAAACGATCTTGGGTACATAAAAGTACTATATATAAATATAGACATATATCAAATCATCAAAATATTACGGGTTATCATTATATTTTAATAATACTACAAAAAATTAATATAATGGTAATAATCAAATCCGAACCTAACTTTAGTGGCAAAAAAAATTCCGAACCTAACATCAGTGACTAAAAGGAAAAAAACTTTAGTTGAGTGGCAAGTTTCTAAAAACATAATAAGTTCGGTGACAAAAAAATCTATTTTCCCAATATAATTTCTAATTAGTTAAAAAAAAGGTGAAACTACTGTTAATAACATATATTAATATTAAAAATTACTTATAGATAAACGTATAACTAATTATAAATATACAATTTTGAATATCTTTTGTCTAAAATACATATAAATAACTAATAAAGACGCTACTTTTTAATTATAACGTATTCTACTCGAAATTTAACACTTACGTATTCTATTTCATTACAAACACGAGCCATTACGTAACATATGAAGATATATGAAATATGAAAAATTGAATAATAAACTGTCACATATTAATATAGAAAAATATTTATAGATAGATAATAAATTGTGAAAGCTAAATTTCCGTTAGAAGATATAATGAGTTGGTTAATATAATTTAACTAAAATCCAATTCATTAATACTAAAATACTAATAAAATGGTGTTAAGAATTAAATTATAATTAATAAATTACAAATCATAAACCCGCCCCTGCTTTGCACGGGGTTAAAGGCTAGTATTACATAAACAAACTTTCTAATTTAAATAAAACAATACATCTGCAATCTTCACGATTAAGAATAGAAAAATACACCTCAAATGATTTTGTAAATATGAGCACAGTTTAAAATTTGATGAAGACATAAAGTGTGATACTTTATTTGTTGATGAAGGTGAGGGCCGAGTAGATAATGACTGCAGAAATAATGATGGCAGATTTTGAACACAAATTCCTCAACTAAAGCAAATTTAATCAAACATTTGTTGGAAATTTGACATGCATCATTGTCACCAAATGATTCTTATATGTGCGCATACAATCTACTATATAATACAATCATGCATATTAATATGGAAATTATTACAAATCATTAAAAAAACGACGACTTTTGACATTTCTCCTATAGTGATATTTGGTATTTCACATAATGTATTTCTTCGATAGTGATTTTTGGTATTTCTCAATATTACAAGGACAAACTTTGGAATCTAAATAGAATAATATACTTAAACTTCACATCTAAGAAAAGAATAATACACCTGGAGCGATATATACGAGCACACAATCTCTGTAAATACGAGGACAATTTAAAATTTGATGAAAAAAATAAAAAGTGACACAATATTTGTTGGTGAAGGTGAGTTACGAGTTGATATGACTGGAGAAATAATGATAGCAGATTTTGAACACATATGCCTTAACTAAAGCATATTTAATCCAACATTTGTTGGAAATATGATTGTGATATATATATATGTGCATATACAATCTATTACATAATACAATTCATGCATATTAAATATGGCAACTATTACCGATCATAAAAGAATGACGACTTTTGACATTTCTCTGGTAGTGGCTTTTTGTATTTAACAAGGTACCTGGCTGAAGAAAAAAAATAAATGTAAAACATTAAAAGAAAAGACATAACTATGACTATCAGCTCCACCACGTACACCGACAATTTCTGCAGTCACAAATTATATAGAAAAATGGCTTGCTTAATCATTACATACATTTTCATGCTTCTCTAGAGTGTATATACATGCTGAAGAGTACTATCAAAGAACTTACTGGCTGAAGGATGATAAAAATTCTGAAATAATATTCTATAATTTTGCAAAAAATGCAGCACAAATGATTGCAACACTGTTGGCATTGGGAGTCACCACGACAGTTATCATTCCAAAAAGAGTGGAGTATATCAGTGTGAAGAACGTGAAGAATACATACCAAAAGAATTTCACTATTGTCCACTCAAATCGGAGCATTACATAAACGATAATACTATACACTCCAGCTTGTGCAAGAACATATGCTATTTCTGTCAATACCTTTCTCGAGAAAAGAACATGGACTTACTTAACATCTATATATGTACAAATGAGAGAATTGAATTTTTCTGGGAAGGTCAGAGCCAGCTGTGTTACTGTTAGGGATATACTGAATTATTTGTTTGAAGTATATAACAATTATTTGAGAATCTTGAATGCATGTTTTCACATTGTCTGAATATTATATATTGTAGATAATCTAGTATCAAATGGGATAGCAGAAGATTAGATTGTCGAACTCCTTATATAATATAATAAAGGTTCACAGTCTAAATGGTGTTAGACAAACCATTGGAAAGACTGAAGTATTATTTGGAAATAGTTTATCTTGACTATTGAATAATACTTATATACTTTGTGTATATTGAACGGGATAAAAATAGTAGAATAATTATTTCTTTGATTTTGACAATAAAGAACTAAGATTCTATGATGTTATTAATGCTTAAGTTCTTAATCCCGAGAATCAGGGAATACAGTAGAAGACGTGGATTTGAATCGCTTGCACCGTAGTGATTAAGGTTAATATTCTGTTCGAACTTTTAATTAGTATCATAAAACGCACGGCCAAGGTCCGATTGTTCCTACAATGGTATCAGAGCGAGGTTGCGGTTCTGCGATTTATGATATGAAGTCCACGTCATGATTATATATGCATATATGTAGTGGTTTTGTGATGCAGGTCGTTGTCCACTATTATAGACGTGTTTTAATTATTCTGTTATGTTTGGATTCCACGTGGTTTATCGTGGCTGTTGTAAATCATGAGGGTTGATCGTGATAGTTTAATCGTGTAATCAATTTGTAATTGTTTTAGATTATGAACTGATGTAATAGAATAGGCTAGTTCATCTGTACAGATTTTGTATGTAATTGTTTGATCAATGGAGCATGAAACAGAGACTTTCCGCTGCTGCGATCTATTGCCGCTGCTATTTAGGGTAACTTTAGCATACGATGTCCGATTTGGGCGCATAATACCTTTTCGGGGACGGCATAATGAGACGGACAGGCTGTGAATTGACAACGTCCATTTGGCCCAATTTTTCAGGGTGTTCTGAGGCTTTTTAGGCCTCCAAATGGGCTCATAATAGTGGATGCGTTTTTCCGGGGCCATAATAGTGGATGTGTTTCATTATGTTTTACATAATTTCTGCCTTTTCTTGATTATTGCTACTATGTGTTTCTTGTCTGTTTTGTTATGCCATGTGAGACTAACCCTTCGCATGCTAGAATGACATGGACATAGGGATGTTTTAATTAATGCTTTAATCATGATAATATGCTGTCATGTTATGTGTTCTTTGTGTTGCTATGACCATGATACGCATGTGGACTTCGAAGAACTAACATAGGGCGATGCATCTAGATTAAAATCCTCAAAGTAAATTCTAAGTGGGAGAGGGAGTTAATATGATATTAAATCCCATGGTCTTCATCATTGTTTGTATGTAATTTAACATAAAGACGAATATAAATTATGTATACGTCACCCATCGTGGCATGTAATTTGTTAGGCCGAATTAACTCACTATATGAATTATTATAGTGAACACAATCAATAACAAAATACTCAAACAAGAGAATTATCAAAGTAAACTCTTATTCACAAAACTCAATAGGTTACAAAAACTCTCTTAGTGATTTATAACTTATCACTAAGAGCTGCTGGGTTATATGAATAATATGCTCGATGTTCTAACTCATCTAGAGTAAACCTTAATCTGTGTTTATATACACAGTTACATGATATCTACTGATTGATTTATAATTATATGCTTCCTAAAATAATCTAATCAGTAGCTATCCTTCTGCTGTCTTGATTTGTACAATCTCCCTTGATCTTTATCTTCCTTATTTATCCAGATCTGTTCTTGAAAATCAGCCGCCTGCAAACTCTGATCTTCGATAAACTCTGATCCAGCTGGCAGTCGTCAAACTCTGGTTTCCAGTTAAACTCTGATATTTGCTTCTGCACACTAAACAAGTTAGATACCTGTGACATCATCAAATATGTAACAATCTCCCCCAACTTGTACATTAGACAGAATGAACAAGTTATATATATATAAACTGATGATGTCAAAAACTATCAAGGACAAATGCATAAGATAATTAATTTACAAAATTAATTACAACTTACAGGACCAACAGAACTATCTATCTATCAAATCAACCTATATCCATAGCTTTCTCTGACAAACTGGTTGATCAGATTTTCTTCCTTCAGCTTTAAGGTCTGTATCATCTGGGCTTTGACATTTCTGAGTTCTTCAGTATCATCCCCAGTCTGATAGATAGCTGCTCTCAAGGCATTCACCTTGCTTCTTGCCATTGGTTCTCCCAGCTGAATTACCCTTGGTCTGTCTGCATCATTATTATAACCCAAGATTCTGGTGTTTGCAATAGTCTCCATTACAGAGCTATTCTTCTCCATAAAGATTTCAGAACCATCATCTTGAGCTATTTTTGGAACATATTCTTCATCAGACTTTATCCCATAAAATCTTCTTTTCTCATTTATAGTCCTCTCTTCATCAGATTAGACCATCTCTAAGTAGCTTCATTCTTGATTTCCAGCATGTAATGAAAGTGTTCAAGCTCTCTCAGAGATTTCAGCAATAAATCAGCTTCTGAAATTTTGTAAACTCTGCCAGACTCCAGAAATATGGCAATCTTCTCTTTGTCTCCTGTACCATCATGAGTGTCCATGAGAATCTGCACTGATTCTACTTTGTCTAAGTCCTTCTGAGTGACAGCTTCTCCCACCTTCTCAGTCAGAGGATAAAGATCTCTGAAGGTGGTTGCTGAGCTTGTTTGTATCTTCTCCTTTCTGTGCCCTAGACCAGTAGTATCATAAGCTTCCTTTCCTCTGGTTCCATGAGTTCTGATCCTGGTGAGCATAGAGCTTTCCTTGTACAGACTTGTACCAAGGCTTCCAAAGAGACTTTTCTTTTTCTGGTCTTGAGGTTTCCCAGATTTTGTCTTCAGCCATGAGTCCTTAGCTTCTTTAGTCTCAGGCTTTTCTTATGTTGCTGGAACTTTAACTTGAGCACTGTCAGAGGTTAAAGTTATATCAGAGATTTGCTTGACTTCATCCTTTCTTCTTCTGGTCAATCCAGCTTCTTCTTCTTCTGTTTGATCAGATACATCAGTGATTATATTTGCACTCTTGCTTAGCTTTATCATCCTCTGAGAAGGATTCTCTGATGCTATCTTGACAATAGATTTCTTTATCACAGAAGGAACTCCATCAACAGGTTTCTTTCCTTTGTCCTTTGAATCAGTCTCAAGTTGAGTTTGAGACCTAGTTCTTGGTCTGTTGATATTAGTATAGTTCACTTCACTGATCACTATCCCTTTTTGCTTTGGTCTTGTCTGTTTCTGTGAGGGATCATTGATTTGTTTCTGCTCATCAGACTTTGTCTTGTTGATCTTCATCTTCTCAGCAGCTAGTCTTTCTTCCTCAAGTCTGATGGCTTCTATATCCACTCCTGGATTTTCCTTTTCAAATATCTTCCTTGCTACAGCTTCATCAATAGCTTGCAGAGAAGGAGATTTGTAGAATAAGGTGGTTTCTTTACCTCTGAACTTCAAAGTTTGACAGAACTTCTGAGACTCAGGATCTTCAGCTTCAATCAGCTTATCTATTTCAGAAATCAGATCTTCTTTCTTCTTTTCAACCTCAGAGTTCACAACAGCAAGTTCTTTAGATATAACATCAGAAACCCTGACTGCTTCATTTATGCTCTGAACTTGAGACATAACAGTCATCTCCAAAGACTTGTGCTTTTGTTGAGATTCTCTGGTTCTATCAGAGTTTGCACCCTTATTACTCCTTCCTCTGATCTGTACCAACTGCTTGATGGATTTTTCATCAGTACCAGCTTACTTATTTCCTTCTTCATCATCATCATCTGACTTTTTCTTCATTAATAGCTGGTCATCTTTGCATTTGTCTTTAACTTTCTCCCCCTTTTTGACATTATCAGAGGTAAGAGCTTGAACCAGCAGAGCTACAGAGGAGCTCAAGTCAGCCAGAGTATGTTGCATTGAATTTTGAGTGGCCTCAATAGAGGCAAGTCTGTCATCCACAGAGGGAGGTGTAGCTCTGCACATCCTCTGGTAGCATGTTAAGTGACAAACTCTTCTCTGTGGTGGCATGGAAGGTTGAAGTGGAGAGCTATGAACTGGAGTAGGAGTCATGAGAGGAGAAGATTCTCTGACTGGATCAGAGATTGAGACTAGAATATCAGAAGTCTGAACAGGAATGGACGTGACCTCTGTTGCATCATTATCTTCATTATCATCAACAAAGATACTCAGAGTATGAGATGCCAGAGCTTCTGTTGCTGCATCGGAATTTGCAGCTGTAGGAATCTCCTGAATAGGAGCTGCAACATTGGCTTCAGGTTGGATCAAGGAGTCTTGAATCATTTTCAATACAGCCTCTGTTTGAGCATCTTCTGATTGACCCTGAAAATCTGGATATGTGTCTGACACATGAATATCAGCAGCAGAGGTGTTAAGAGGCATTGCAGAGAGAGGTTCAACCATTACTGGATCTGCAATCTGTGGTTGATCAGAGAATAGGATCAAGGCCTGGTTAGGATCTTCTGACTGAGGTGGCTCAACAGTCAGATCAGTTATGGTTGTAGGCTTGACCTTCTTCCTCTGTTTCTTAGCTGGTGGAGGAGGTGGAGGTGCTTCATCAGAATCAGAGTTTGATATTTTCTGCAAAAATCTTCTTTTCTTGGGAGGAGGAGATGGTTTGATTGGAGACTTTGAAGATCTAAGAACCCTTTTTGGTGAAGTTGTTACAAATGGCCCTTTTTGGGAAGAACCAGAGGGTAAAATGGGGTCAGATTTCACAACTGGCCCTTGTTGGGAAGGACCAGAGGTTGGTTCAATATCTGGTTGAGCAGATGAGGAAGGAGGATGTGGTATATTCTCATCAGAGAATAAAGGTCCATATTTATCTGGCATGGCAACCCTTAATTTGTCCTGAACTGTGATAGGAATAGCAAATACTGGTGCATTGGGTTTCTTACTGTCCTTTTTGATAAGATCAGTAAATGCACGTTTGGTAATTTTAAAGGGCAGTTCATTACCAGTTTCAGATATAGGTACATTAGGAAAACAATAAGAGAATATGAGCTGACAGAATCTAGCATAATACACAATATTCAAATTCTCTTTTCTTCTATCTCCAATAAATCTCAGTATAGATGTAGCATAATCAAATTTAAGATTATGGATCAGAGAATACCAATCTGCTGACTGAAGAGAGGGATGGCATCAAAATTACTGCATTTGTTTCCAAAAGCCCTTGTAATGCAGTCATAGAAGAAGCTCCACTCCTTGCAGAGATGTGGACACTTGAGTTCCCCCATCTTATCAGTACTTGCTGTGTAGCCAAAGAAAGTCATCATGTCCCTCATTGTTTGAGTAGGGACTGGAGAATCGAACTTGTTGTGTTCAGGAAGATGAAGAGCCTTCCTGACTGTTGCTGGTGACACAAAATATTCTTGACCCTCATAGTCAAAGGTCAAGGATGGAGAGCCATGGTCACCCCCATCATCGTAATGAGCTGTCCTCCAGAAGGTGAGGACTTGTGAAGGAGAAATAGACTCTGGTTGAGTCAGGGCGTACATCAGCTCGCTGTGAGCCAGAAAATCCTGTATTAGATGAAACTCTTTGGGGGCTTCATCATTGTCGAGTATGGAAGCATAGTTGTTGGTGACAAACTTGGCTCCATTGTGATCAAAAGCAGTTGTCGACATGATTCTGAAAGAAAATGAGAGGTTAAGGTAGTGCAGATAAGGTGTTTGATAAAATGCGAATGAGAGAATGAGAGAGAGAGAGAGAGACAGTAAAAAATCGTGTGTAAAAAGTTAAAAACTTTTTAAAACTGATATATATATATATATATATATATATCTGTGTGTGTGTGTATGCACGATTTACTGACGAGAAGAGGTAGTGGGACACGTGGCGGGTGTCTAACGGTAACAAGAATGGTAGTGGAGCGGTAAATATTAGTGGCGTGTGAATTCTGCAAGTGTGTATCAATTTCCGAGAGAACACAATTATTCTCCGTATTTTTCTCCACTCAGGAATTCAAATGGATTTTGTACCGTTTGACAATGAAAACTAATATTTACTTGACCAAATATTATTTATTTTAAACTCCGACGTTGATCAGAGGTTAAAATAAATGGCAGACAATGTGAGAAATCAGAGATTGTTCATAGAATTTTGTACTGATGAGTGATAGACATTGAAAGTCTGTATGACAATTTTTCCTCAGAGTTTGCAAACGATTATCTGAATTTAATCAAAAATCACCCGATGTCAGAAAATTTGTTAATCACAAATGCAGAGTGTAAGGTGTGTGTATACATGATTCCTCCATTGTCAGTTTGTCACAGAGATTGACAAATTTCTTAAGAAACATTAGAAAGAGTCAGATTATCAGAAGATGATTTAAACACTTCATAAGCCGAGTTTCCCATAATATGGATCAGAGTATAAGTTTTCTTCTCTTTTCTAAGACACTAATATTTTGAAAGGAAACTTCTCATGGTAAGTGAGTCATAACCTTTATCAGATTATCATTTCTCAGTGTATTTATCCAGTAATCAGAGAATGCGAAAGGTCTCCAAGAAAAATAAGATTTTTCTGATGCATTTTGCTTAATACCAGCAGTGCACTTGGATCTTTCCTTTCACAGATTATCTAAGATCTCAAAGGAGTACCTGAGATGATTTATATCTTCTCTTTTTTTTTCTTTTTTTTTTTGTTGTTGTAAGAGAAGAAATAGACTTTGTTGATCCATATTTGAGAGACATTTAACTCTCAGCTCATACAGGGAGTAAAACAAATTCTACACTGAGTACATGTCTAATATCTAAGAAGTAAGGCAGTCTAAGTGACAGATTTAGATCATGTTATGTGTAAGACAGATTTCCACACATGTAATTTCGCAAATATCAGACTTTAGAGATGTTCATGACTTAATTCAAGTATTTGAAACATATTCTTCACAGGAATGCCACTTATCAGTAAAAATTTCATGTCATCAGAGTTTGTCAGGTCAGAGTATAAATATCAGAGTTTGTCATATCAGAGCATAATCATCAGAGTTTAGATCAGAGAATAACTGATGCAGTTGTAGATCAAGTTTTTAAAAGCAATTAATAACAGATATATTATTATGTAATGCAGCAGAGTTTAGAGAGGACCAGAGATCATCTCTAATTCGTTTACAAGTCTTGTAAATGTTGCTTCAGCCAATGGTTTGGTGAAGATATCTGCTAACTGCTGATCTGTTGGGACAAAGTGGAGTTCTACTGTCCTTTCCATCACATGTTCTCTGATGAAATGATATCTTATGCTGATATGCTTGGTCATGGAATGTTGTACTGGATTTCTTGTCATGGCAATAGCACTTTGGTTATCACAGTAAATAGGGATTTGAGTAAGAAATAACCTATAGTCCAACAGTTGATTTTTCATCCATAAAATCTGAGCACAGCAGCTTCCTGCAGCAATATATTCTGCCTCTACAGTAGATGTGGAAATTGATTTTTGTTTCTTACTGAACCAAGACACCAGTCTTCCTCCAAGAAATTGACAACTCCCACTTGTGCTTTTCCTGTCTATTTTGCACCCTGCAAAATCTGCATCAGAGTAACCAATCAGTGCAAAGTCTAATTCTCTGGGATACCAGAGTCCCATCTCAACTGTACCCTTGAGATATTTGAAAATCCTTTTGACTGCTGCCAGATGTGGTTCTCTTGGATCTGCTTGAAATCTTGCACAGAGACAGGTAGCAAACATGATATCAGGTCTACTAGCAATCAGATATAGAAGTGAGCCTATCATACCTCTGTAGTTAGTGATTTCTACTGGTGATCCAGTATCTTTATCTAACTTAGTGGCTGTTGCCATGGGAGTAGTAGCAGCTGAACTATCCTGCATACCAAATTTCTTTAGCAGGTTTCTGGTGTACTTAGACTGATTAATGAAAATACCGTCATCAGTCTGCTTCACTTGTAGTCCCAGAAAATAGCTCATCTCTCCCATCATGCTCATATAATATCTAGACTGCATAAGCTTTGAGAATCTTTCACAGAGTTTAGGATTAGTAGATCCAAAAATGATATCATCTACATAAACTTGAAGTAGAAGCAGGTCATTACCATGGTTGAGATAAAACAGAGTTTTGTCAATTGTACCTCTGTTGAAACCACTGTCCAAAAGAAATTGAGTCAGAGTTTCATACCATGCTCTTGGTGCTTGCTTTAGTCCATAGAGTGCCTTATCTAGTCTGTAGACATGATCTGGAAATTTTGAGTTTACAAAACCTGGAGGTTGTTCAACATATACTTCTTCCTCCAGCTCCCCATTTAGAAATGCACTCTTCACATCCATCTGAAAAACTTTGAATTTCTTGTGTGCAGCATAGGCCAAGAAGATTCTGATGGCTTGTAATCTGGAAACTGGGGCAAAGGTCTCATCATAGTCAATTCCTTCTTGTTGAGAATATCCATTGGCTACCAGTCTGGCTTTATTTCTGGTGATTATTCCGTCACTGTCTGTCTTGTTTCTGAACACCCATTTGGTACCAATTAATGATCTGTTCTTTGGTCTTGGTACTAATGCCCAAACTTTGTTTCTCTCAAATTCATTTAACTCCTCCTGCATTGCTGTTACCCAATCAGCATCCTTTAAAGCCTCTTCCACTTTCTTAGGTTCTGTCTGAGACAAAAATGAATGAAAGAGACATTCATTTGCTGTTGCAGTTCTGGTTTGTACTCCTGCATCTGCATCTCCAATTATTAGATCTGGTGTGTGAGACTTTGTCCATTTTCTTTCATGTGGCAGTTGACTTCTGGAACTTGATCCTCCCCCATAATCCATGTTATTTCCAGTGTCATTCTGATTCTCTGATGCCTCTCTCCCATTATTCATGTTATCTTCATGAGCATTCTGAGTTTCTGATGCTCCCCCTGAAGATGTGGTCTCATGATTTTCTGATGTAGAGTTACCAGAGTTTGTTGAATCGGTATCAGAGTTTGCATTTTCTGCTGAGTCTGCATTACTTTCACCCAGTTGTTCATTGTGAAAATGCTCCCCCTCAATCTGTGCTTGAGGATGATGAGTTGGAGTGACATACTCTGATATGATCCCAGAGTCAGAGTTTATTGAGTCAGAGAATGCATCTTCATCTTCAAATCTCAGTTGCTCGTGGTCATCAAAATCTTCCATCCCAGTAATTTTCTTATCATCAAAAGAGACATGGATGGATTCCATGACTACTCTTGTTCCCAGATTGTAAACTCCGAAGGCTTTTGTTGACAGAGGATAGCCAACAAAGATTCCTTCATCAGCTTTTAAATCAAATTTGCTCAACTGTTCAGGATGACTTTTCAGAACAAAGCATTTGCACCCAAATATGTGGAAGTATTTGAGATTTGGTTTCCTGCCTTTGACCATCTCAAATGGAGTTTTCCCATGCTTATTTATCAGAATTGCATTCTGTGTGAAACAAGCAGTTTGCACAGCTTCAGCCCAGAAGTAAGTTGGCAATTTTGCTTCCTCCAACATGGTTCTAGCAGCATCAATCAGAGTTCTGTTCTTTCTTTCTACAACACCATTTTGCTGAGGTGTTCCAGGTGATGAAAATTCCTGCTTAATTCCATTTGCTTTACAGAACTCTTCCATCTTAGAATTCTTGAACACAGTGCCATTCTCACTCCTGATGATCTTTACTGCATCTTTAGAAATTTTGTCCAGTTGCTTGACATGCTCAATTAGAAGAGAAGATGTCTCATCCTTGCTGTGTAGAAAATATACCCAAGTATATCTGGTAAATTCATCAACAATGACCAGAGTATGTCTTTTCTTTGCAATGGACATTATATTTACTGGTCCAAAAAGATCAACATGAAGCAAATGATAAGGCTCAAGAATTGAGGACTCAGTTTTATTTTTGAATGAGGATTTCCTCTGTTTTGCCTTCTGACAGGAGCCACAAAGTCCATCTGGAGTAAAAACTGATTTGGGCAGTCCTCTTACAAGATCTTTCTTCACTAATTCATTTATATTGTTGAAGTTCAGGTGAGAGAGTTTCTTGTGCCAGTTCCAGCTTTCTTCAATACTAGTTCTGCCAAGTAGACAGATTGCAGAGCTTTCAAAATTTAAAGAGAGCTTGGCTTCATATATATTTCCATGTCTATATCCCTTCAGAACAACTTTCCCAGTGCTTTTGCTAACCACTTTTACAGTGTTCTTCAAAGAAATCAACATAATATCCTCTGTCACAGATTTGACTTATGCTGAGTAGATTGTGTTTAAGTCCTGAGACCAGAGCTACAGATTGAATGATGACATTTCCAAGATTGATATTGCCATATCCCAAAGTTTTCCCTATGTTGCCATCTCCATAAGAAACATTTGGGCCAGCCTTCTCCACAAAGTCTGATAGCAGGGCTTTATTTCCTGTCATATGTCCTGAGCATCCACTGTCCAGAACTAGGATGTTTTTCCTGTTGCCCTACAATCACATACACAACTAATGATTACTTTTAAGGACCCAGACTTGCTTGGATCCTTTGTTCTTGTTAAGTTTGTTAACACTAACAGCGGAAGATTTATCAGAGAGTTTAAAGCAGAGTTTATGCTAACAGACTTTTTAACAGAGTTTACACCAGGAGAATCAATCTTTTTCTTCAAAGAAGGTTTCAATTCATAATAATCATAGTATAAGCTATGGTATTCCTTACAAGTGTAGATGGAATGCCATAAACTACCACAATGAAAACAAGGATTTTCTGGTCTAAATCTAGTATTCCTAGTCTTAACTTCTGATTTGGGAGACATAGTATTTATGTCCTTATTCTTCCTTCAAAAAGAAGCAAGATGATTAGGATTACCACAGTTATGACAAGTTTTCCTAGGAGCATTAGGAATAGGCATATAATTATTGCTTTTGTTGATTCCTACCTTCCCATTTCTGTTTTTCCTAGGTTCTTTAATCTCGTTTTCTTGTTTAACCTCCTTGAGCTTATGCTTAAGCTGTTTCTGAGTCATTAAACCTATGTTGACCTGTTTTGGTTTATCAATCTTTGATTTGTCATGAACCTTTGATTCTGCAACAAATCTCACTGGATCAACCTTAGGTCTTTCAATTTTAATAGTTTCTTGTTTATATGACTCAGCTTCATTTTTATCAGAGTATCCTAAGCCTTTCTTCCAGTTTCCACTTTCTAAGATATTCTGAGTTGTTTTTCCTGAGTTAGTCCAAGTTCTGATTATCTCTCTTTCCTTAGCAAGTTCTGATTCAAGAGATGCAGTTTTCTTTAATAGTTCATTTTTAATGAAAACAGAATCATCTCTTTCTTTCTGAACTTTTAGCATTTGAACTAATTCTTTCTCAAGATGATCATTCCTTTTCTTAACATCTAAGATCTCAGATTTTAGTCTCTCATTTTCTAAAGTCTGATCTCTATAACTAACATGCAAATTTTTGAGAAACAATCTTAACTCAGTTATATCTTCAGTGTCAAAAGCAAGAGTGGAATGAGGTACCTTAGATTCAACAGCCTCAGTGCTGTTATCTGTGTTTGCCATCAAGGCATAGTTGACTTCTTCCTCTGATTCTGATGAGTCTTCCCAGCTTCCTTTCTTGGTAATAAAGGCTTGTTCCTTTTCTTTCTTCGCTTTCTTGCACTCAGTTGCAAAATGACCTTTCTCACCACAATTGAAGCAGGTATACTTAGACTTATCAGCTTTTCCAGACTTTTCTTCTTTGCCTTCATTCCTTTTGAAGACCTTCTTATCAGAGTTTTTGTCTTTCCTTGAGAACTTCTTCCCTTTATTGAAGTTCTTGTAAGCCATCTTCTTGAAGCTTTTAACCATCAATGCTGCCAGCTGCATCATTTCAGTATCACTGTCATCAGAGTCTGAAGGTATATCAGTGTCTGAGTCATCATCAGAGTTTGATGACTCAGTATCAGACTTTGTGACATGTTCTTTTCCTTTGTTTTTCACAGCTGTTTCTCCTTGAACTTTTAGAGCAACTGGTTTGGGTTCCCCTCCATGTCGTTTGCTCCTTTGTTCCATCTCAAGTTCATAGGTTTTTAATCTCCCAAAGATATCATCCAGAGACATCTCTTCAAGATCATGATTATCTCTAATAGTGGTTACTTTCAAATCCCACTTTTCAGGAAGAGCAAGTAGAAATTTGAGATTTGAGTCTTCCAGATCATATTCTTTATCCACTAGAGATAGATCATTCACCAGCTTGACAAACCTGTCATAAAGATCAGTCAATGATTCACCAGTTTTTGAATCAAATTGTTCATACTCTTGGGTAAGTATGGTCCTTCTGTTCTTCTTGATGGCTTTGGTTCCTTGACATCTGATTTCCAAGGCATCCCATATTTCTTTTGCAGTTTTGCACCCAATCACTCTATTAGACATAGCATTGTCTAGAGCACTGTGCAACAAGTGTTTTACTTTTGCATCCTTACTGATTGATGAGATGTCCTCAGGAGTATAGTCTTTCTTTTCTTTGGGAATCATCTTCTGGGGTTCATCTCCAACTGCAACAGAGAGCTTTGTTGGCATGTGTGGACCATCATAAATCCTGTCCAAGTACTCTGGATCTGTGGACTCCAGAAACATAACCATCCTAACCTTCCAGATAGGATATTCAGATACCCTGAGGACCGGAACCCTAAGTGACTCATATCTACTGTTTGAAGTTTGTGATTTTTCAGACATGATTGTGTGATTAAGATCTCACTGTAGGTATATCAACAGAGCTCTGATACCACTTGTTAGGCCGAATTAACTCACTATATGAATTAATATAGTGAACACAATCAATAACAAAATACTCAAACAAGAGAATTATCAAAGTAAACTCTTATTCACAAAACTCAATAGGTTACAAAAACTCTCTTAGTGATTTATAACTTATCACTAAGAGCTGCTGGGTTATATGAATAATATGCTCGATGTTCTAACTCATCTAGAGTAAACCCTAATCTGTGTTTATATACACAGTTACATGATATCTACTGATTGATTTATAATTATCTGCTTCCTAAAATAATCTAATCAGTAGCTATCCTTCTGCTGTCTTGATTTGCACAATCTCCCTTGATCTTTATCTTCTTTATTTATCCAGATCTGTTCCTGAAAATCAGCCGCCTGCAAACTCTGATCTTCGATAAACTCTGATCCAGCTGGCAGTCGTCAAACTCTGATTTCCAGTTAAACTCTGATATTTGCTTCTGCACACTAAACAAGTTAGATACCTATGACATCATCAAATATGTAACATAATTTATGGTGTCTAAAATGTTATAGATATTACTTGAACAAACTTCTTAAATTAATACGAATAAATACGAATTTTCATTATCTCTGATTTGGGGCGATTTCTAAGGCTTATGGGTATTAAGTGAGACCGATGTGACTCCTCCACTGCCTAAAAATCAAACCAGACACGAATATTGAATTGAAGTATTCTATTCAAAGAATATTGGAAGGTATACATGCTGCCCATCGTGGCGTACCAAGTTCCATAGGTTTCGGGTAATTTAAAATTTGATGATGGTATACACTTAGCTATGAAAAATAATATAGACCACCCCAACGTGGCCTATATTCTTTGGCCTATATAGACCACCCCAACGTGGCCTATGAAAAATAATTGAATTGAAGTATTCTATTCAAAGAATTGAAGCAAATGTTATATCTATTCTTTGGACACAGAGTCTACGGAATGCAAACATATTTTAATACAAAATTTTGACAATAGCTTTATTCTTTAAGTGTGTCGGCCTCTTTGTAGGAATTATTGACTTGTTATAGGTTATTTACTTATATTCTATACAGAGAAAAATACACGCTTCACGCTATTCAAAAGATCATATTATATATTTTTAAGATATTTTTAGTTAACATTATAAAATACACATGCACATATAAAACCTCCCATCAATATTAATAAATTTTAAAGCTTGTAATCTTAAATTAAATATTCACATCACAAAAATTCGAAATGTTATATATTTTTACCAATCAATGCTTTTTGTTTCTTTCCTTGGTTGCATTGTGTTTATTTGGTTCTTTAGTATAAATTACATCCTTCTTGTTTAATTTTTCTTTCCTTTCAAAGCAGCTCCATGATTTAATCAAAAGTATACATTTCATGTAACTTCAAAAATAATCAAAAGTATACATGAAAAAATTAATCCATATTATATAGACAAACTTTAGAATCTAAATAGAACAATACACCTAGAATCTTGAGGATTAACAATAGAACAATACACTTCAAACCATACATACGAGCACACAATCTTTGTAAATATGAGCACAATTTAAAATTTGATGAAGAAATGAAGAGTATACTAGATCTGTTGGTGAAGGTGAGTAATACTAGATCTGATGTTGGTGAAGGTGAGTTAAGGTTTGTTTAGTATTGTAATTTGCACAAATTTTAATATATAATGCGAAGTCATTATCAATAAAGCCACCCCGGATACATCTTAATCCTTATTCTCTTATTTTATTTCATTGATATTTATGTAAGTTATAATTGATTTCCAAATTTATTTTCTTAATACATTGCAACAATAAAGTCGCTCCGCTAACGAAAAGTGCATATCTGGAAAAACATAAGGAATAAATATTTGAAAATGATTTATTTGAACTGGATAGTTTATCAGAGTACATGGCTAGAGGATTTCTTGCACTGCAGAACAACACTAGAGATAATAGAATGAAAACATCAGACTTGTGTGGAAACGGCAAGAACAAGAGTAACAACACTTGCTGCTTTCATGTGAGAGTGAATCCGTCCTTCGATAACATCACCTGCAACATCTGCAAATTGAACATTGAAACAACTAATAATGTTTCCAGAAGCAGCATTCCAACAACAGTAAGTCCCAGAAAATGAAATTTTCTGGAAGCTTGTAGAAACGCATGGGGGTGGGATTGCACCTTGTGGATACCCAACATCAACAGCAGAAATGAGTCCCTGGCCAGTAAGCACAGTTACAGAAACCCCGAAATGCTGTGCAAATTGCACCACACGACCTATGACATCAAATCCATTAGGGATTTTAAGAATGACTGGTGTGCTGGCATTCATTGACACACCATTGGTCCTTAAAGACCCATCAGAATTGAACGAATAATATTGAGGAGCTCCTCCATGCCCCCTGGAGCTGGCAGAGATGAGGATCCACCCAAGTTTTTTGAAGAACTCATCACTGCGAAAATGTTATTGCTGTGAACTAAACAATGAAAGAGATAAGTATATATAGGGTAAGTGTTGTATATGTGATCTGTAATTTATGATTTTTATTGTTTATATGAGTTTAAAAAGATAAAAAGGTATATGAGATTTCACAGTTAATGAATAAAACAGCTGTGTTCATGGAATTTATAGTTAGGGACAATATTTTAAATATTCTTTCATACATATAATCTTTCCACTGATTGATAGAAGAGATAAAGTTGCTTAATTCATAATAAATAATTTTTGAATTTTTGTAGATTATTACCGATTTTGATTTTATGCAAAATCTGGCCATCCTAAAATATTCAAGTATACCATATCAAAATCTCGTAGATTATGTTCGAAAAAAGAAAAATAACAATACCAACCAAAAGAATTCAAGTATAGTCTATCAAATCCCGTAGATTATACTCGAGAAAGGAAGAGATGTAACAACCACAAATTCTCAAGTACTTATATTTAATATTTAATAACTTTATTTTTTAATTGTACAAAAATTTATTATTCATGAATAGGCGAGAGTAATAGTTAAATTAACATTATTACTCTTTGACTAAAGTTACAATAACGCAAGAAATATTTAATAACTTATTTAATTATTTATTTAAGTGTCGCGCGTGACGTGGATATAACAAGTGTGCACGATTAATTTTTTTTATTATTATATATTAATGAGGTTACAAGATAATAATATATATTGAGTGTGGCTAATTGGATTATTTCTAATTAATAACGGTAGCAACAAATCTAAATATTTAGAAAGTCGCACGCAAAAATTATTTGCTTTATTTACTCGATAAAGCAACTATATATTGTCATTAAAATTAGAGAAATTTACACTTTGCACCCGAGAAGTTCAGGCGCTTTTTTGGTTTCATCTCAAACAATTTTTTTTTACCAATATGCACCCTAATGTTTAAAAATCGCTTCGATATGCACCCCTTTATCCATCTTCCGTCAAGTTGACCATTAAAAGTTAACAAATATGGGGTTTGCACTTTGCACCCATAAGTAATTTTTTTCCCATCAATATTCTGAAACAGAGCACTTGAAGAAAATAACTATCACAATATCAGAACTCATGATTAGCGTAGCTAGCTAGTCACGAGTTGACAATACACCAAATAATACCAACCGGGAAGCACAATATAATTGTGGGGAAAATTAGCTGATATATATACCCAGCACTAAAACTCCTATAAATCTTATCAGTCGAAGAAGAGCCCCTTCCTTGTAATCAGCTCCCCTTGTGCATGGAATGATAAAGCTTCTTGCAAGTTCCCAAATTGCATTCACCCTCCTTGGAATGGCATCCAAAAGCGAAAAGTAATTCTTGTTCGGTTCCTCTGCGACAATCTTAATCAACCACAAGCTCATACTTAATCTTCTATTGTATGTACTATGTACAATTATGAAGCCGTGCATGATGTGTGTGTAATTTGATTTAGTGAAAGTTATAAGCTGATTACCTGTCCTTGATAAAAACTGTTAAAGTAGCGGCACTCTCCAAAGTGCTTGAACATAAAACTGTTGTCATCAAAAGGAAGCCTGAGCACAATATCATTGCAGTAAACAGTGCTTATATACCGAATACGGTAATTCTTTAATTGCTCTTCCATGAACTCTCCGAATTTCACGTCTCCGACTCTTGGTTGACCGGATGTATAAATCCCTTGTAATCTCTTGGTCTGTCATCTACTTGTTCAATTTCTTCTGGGAAACCTAGACTCTTCTGTAAGCCTAAAGCTTTCAAGAAGCCCCCATGAACCTTTCCCATGCCGCAACGAAGCTCGTACAACCAAGAGAGATCAATGTCAGATGGCCAAGAATCTGCATCAAATACCTTCGTACCTCTAAAAGATACCACAACGAGTTCTTCTTCAGCACGTGTATCGCGGCATACCAAAGCTTGTGTGGTTGCTTTTTCTTGATAATCTGCAAAATTCAACTTTTATATCAACTTTAGTTTCTACAATTATTCTGTTACTAAAGTTTGTGTTAACGGTTGTCAGTACAAGACCTATCATGCTAATACTAAAGTCTAAAGTGTGAGCAAGAATAAATATTAAACTTACCATCCCAGAAATTAAATGAACCCAAAACTTCCATCTGCACAAATTGAATACACAGTATATTTAGGTTATTAATACGGGCACTGATTATAAAATTATCTAAGCACTACAATTCACAGAATTAACATTTGGAAGCAATAAGTTTAAAGATTAGTCGTCGAAGATCTGATCTTATGTCAAGCTTTTGTCAGGTGCTCTGTTTTAGAATATTCATGAAAAAAAATTAGACTTGTGGGGTGCAAAGTGTAAACCCCACATCTGTTAATTTTGACGGTCAACTTGACGGAAGATGGTCGAAGGAGTGCATATCGAAGATTCGGGTGCGTATTGAAAAAAAAATTGTTTGAGACCAAATCGAAAAAGCGCCTTAACTTCTGGGGTGCAAAGTGTTAATTACTATTAAAATTATTTACTACAGCTATTAAATAGTAAGAATAAATAGTGAAAATTAAGTATTCTTATCAATAAATAATACGCATGGGAAAAGGAAGAATTGTGTTCGATAACCATATTAGAAAATAATTTTTATTTTTCTAAAAGGATTTAACCTAATATACAAGTTCCGCAATCAGGGACAAATGTTAGGACATAAATAAAACTATTTGTCCTTCGAAGTAATTAATAAAAATTGGTATTATAAAAGGGCAAGTAAATAGTTATCAGCCCACACCTTTAAGTTTAGAGAGAGAACTTGGGGAAGAAAATTGAGAGAGAGAGGGGAAAGTAGGAATTTGAGGAAAAGAAGGACATTCAAGGAGGGGATACTGAGAAATCACAAGCATAATTAAAATAAGATACAGAGTGATGAGAAAGAGAGGAGTGTAAGAGGCGGCGGAAAGAGAGAGCGCCCGAGAAAACTGCAGTCGACGACACGGAGGGGAACATAGAATCAATAGGCGTGAAGGCCAGTCCAAGTCAATTGCCTTGAAGATTGTGGAAAAAGTTACTAGAAAAAGGTTCTGTAAATAAGAGGCACTCCAAGGGAAAGGCTATAGTTTTAATTACAAAATCCGATAACGAGTCATCAAACTCTGATGATGGCTCAAACTCTGATAATCTCACAGATTCTGATGATGAAAACAATGATGGTGAGGTGATGCAACTTGCTGCCTTGATGGTGAAGAGTTTCAAGAAGATGACTTATAAAGAACTTCAAGAAGGGTAAAAAGTTCTCTGAGAGTGATTCCAACTCTGAAAAGAAGAATTTGAGAAACGCTGAGGGAAGAGTAAGCAGATCTGGGAAAGTGGACAAGTCCAAGATTAAATGTTACAACGGTGTTAAAACAGGACACTTTGCACTTGAGTGCAATAAAGGAATGTCAAGATTTCATCACAAAGAAGATGGATCGGGCTGACACTTCAGATTCTGATAAGGAGGTGAACTATGCCTTGATGGTAAATGTTGAAAATAGCTCAGAAACTTCTGAGATGAAGGTACCTACTCCATCCTTGCTTTTGATACTGATGATACTGTTGAGTTAAGAATTTTGCTTGAAAACATGGATGTTAGCTTTAGAGATCAGACTTCAGAGAATAAGAGAATAAAATTTGAAATTCTAGATCTTAAGAAAAGAAATTACTATATGCCAATACCAATTGGTCCTAGGAAGAAATGTCATAACTGTGGTAATACTAACAATCTTGCTATTTATTGTGGGACGAATAAAGATATAAACTTTGTTGCTCCTAAATCACGAGTGTAGAGTAGTTTAAGCAACATAACCTTTGTTTTCCCCGTGACAGTGTTTGGCATTCTATTTATACATGCAAAAGGTATCATAGTTTGTATTGTGATTATTATATGAACTTAAACCCGACTAATTCTCGTAAATCAACTATGAATATCTTAGGGAGTGGCTGTTGGAAATAAGGACTAGGTTACTCAGATAATTTATAAACCAACCAAGAAAAAAAATAAAAGTTGAGACTACGAAACCAACATTAATTCACAAAAAAGCTTCAAAGCCTAAGATTAATCGTGTGAGGTTCGTCCCAAAATTTGAAGAGCCTAAACTAGTAATTGAGGAAGGTTCTACCTTAAAAGTTAAAACAAATTTAAACTCTAAAAAACAAAAATTGGAAAAAGTCAAATATGTTAATATTGACTTATTGTATTAGAAACAACTTAAGCATAAGTTCAAAGAGGTTAAAAATGTGAAACAAGTTAATGTTCCTAGGAAGAACATGAATGATAAAGTAGGCATAAAAAGGAGTGATAACTATATGTCAATTCCAATTGCTAATGTCATAATTGTGGTAATTATACTAACAATCTTGCCATTTATTGGGGGAAGAATAAAGAGATAAACTCTGTTGCTCCTAAATGAGGAATGTAGAGAATTTTAAGCCACATAACCTTTGTTTTCACTGTGGCCGTGTTTGGCATTCTATTTATACGTTGCAAAGATTATATTATTCTTATCATAAACTTAAACCTTCTTTGAATAATGTCAAGGTTGATCGTTCATGTATACATTTTGATAAGAAGTGCTACCACAAAATATGATAAAAGACTTCTAGCGTAAATTCTAATACTACAAATGATGCCAAAGTACTACAACACATAAATAGCACATGAATAAGTGATGTCTATGCCTTGGACTCAGAGTCTACTCAATGCAAACATATTTTAATACAAAATTTTAATATATAATAGCTATAGATTTATTCTTTAAGTGTGTCCGCTTTGCAACAATTATTGACTTGTTATAGCTTATTTACTTATATTCTATACCAAGGAAAAAAATACGCGCTCCCCGCGAATTGAATGAAAAGATCATATTACATATTTTTAAGATATATTTTACTTAACAATATAAAATACACTCGCACATATAAAATCTCTCATCAATATTAATGATTTTTAATACATGTAATCTTAATTAAAAATGTTCTCGGTTCGTGTATCGTCTCATATTCACATCCAAAAAATTCCCAATGCTATATATATTTTTACCCATCAATGATTTTTTGTTTCTTTCCTTGGTTGCGTTGTGTTTATTTACTTCTTTAATATAAATCACATCGTTCTTGATTTTTCTTTGCTTTTAAAGTTGCTCCATGATTTATCTCCGAGTTCTGTGCACATATTTTCTTGTAGAAAATCATTCGAAACATTTCATGTAACTTTAAAAATAATCGAAATAATAAATGAAAACATGAATCCATATATACTATCTATACTATACTATAAAAAGCCAACCTAGGTATAATTTGTAGTCGTACAAAATTTTGGTTTGGTACTCTCCTGTCAAACTAAAAGTCTAGATATTTATTAAACATGTATATTAATATCTTTTTAAATATAATTTCTAATTAGTTAAAAAAAAGGTGAAACTACTGTTAATAATATATATTAATATTAAAAATTACTTATAGATAAACGTATAACTAATTATAAATATACAATTTTGAATATATTTTGTCTAAAACACATATAAATAACTAATAAAGACGCTACTTTTTAATTATAACGTATTTTACTTGAAATTTAACACTTACGTATTCTATTTCATTACAAACACGAGCCATTACCTAACATATGAAGATATATGAAATATGAAAAATTTGATTTAAATTGAATAATAAACTGTCACATATTAATATAGAAAAATATTTATAGATAGATAATAAATTGTGAAAGCTAAATTTCCGTTAGAAGATATAACGAGTTGGTTAATATAATTTAACTAAAATCCAATTCATTAATACTAAAATACTAATAAAATGGTGTTAAGAATTAAATTATAATTAATAAATTACGAATCATACACGATTAAGAATAGAAAAAATACACCTCAAATGATTTTGTAAATATGAGCACAGTTTAAAATTTGATGAAGACATAAAGTGTGATACTATATTTGTTGATGAAGGTGAGCGTCGAGTAGATAATGACTGCAGAAATAATGATGGCAGATTTTGAACACAAATTCCTCAATGATGGCAGATTTTGAACACAAATTCCTCAACTAAAGCAAATTTAATCAAACATTTGTTGGAAATTTGACATGCATCATTGTCACCAAATGATTCTTATATGTGCACATACAATCTACTATATAATACAATCATGCATATTAATATGGAAATTATTACAAATCATAAAAAACGACGACTTTTGACATTTCTCCTATAGTGATATTTGGTATTTCACATAATGTATTTCTTCGACAGTGATTTTTGGTATTTCTCAATATTACAAGGACAAACTTTGGAATCTAAATAGAATAATATACTTAAACTCTACATCTAAGAAAAGAATAATACACCTGGAGCGATATATACGAGCACACAATCTCTGTAAATACGAGGACAATTTAAAATTTGATGAAAAAAATAAAAAGTGATACAATATTTGTTGGTGAAGGTGAGTGACGAGTTGATATGATTGGAGAAATAATGATAGCAGATTTTGAACACATATGCCTTAACTAAAGCATATTTAATCCAACATTTGTTGGAAATATGATTGTGATACAAATGTGCATATACTATCTATTACATAATACAATTCATGCATATTAAATATGGCAACTATTACCGATCATAAAAGAGTGACGACTTTTGACATTTCTCTGGTAGTGGCTTTTTGTATTTAACAAGGTACCTGGCTGAAGCAAAAAATAAATGTAAAACATTAAAAGAAAAGACATAACTATGACTATCAGCTCCACCACGTACACTGACAATTTCTGCAGTCACAAATTATATAGAAAAATGGCTTGCTTAAGCATTACATACATTTTCAAGCTTCTCTAGAGTGTATATACATGCTGAAGAGTACTATCAAAGAACTTACTGGCTGAGGGATGATAAAAATTCTGAAATAATATTCTATAATTTTGCAAAAAATGCAGCAGCAATGATTGCAACACTGTCGGCATTGGGAGTCACCACGACAGTTATCATTCCAAAAAGAGTGGAGTATATCAGTGTGAAGAACGTGAAGAATACATACCAAAAGAATTTCACTATTGTCCACTCAAATCAGAGCATTACATAAACGATAATAGTATACACTCCAGCTTGTGCAAGAACATATGCTATTTCTGTCAATACCATTCTCGAGAAAAGAACATGGACTTACTTAACATCTATATATGTACAAATGAGAGAATTGAATTTTTCTGGGAAGGTGAGAGCCAGCTGTGTTACTGTTAGGGATATACTAAAATATTCGTTTGAAGTATATAACAATTATTTGAGAATATTGAATGCATGTTTTCACATTGTCTGAATATTATATATTGTAGACAATCTAGTATCAAATGGGATAGCAGAAGATTAGATTGTCGAACTCCTTATATAATATAATAAAGGTTCACAGTCTAAATGGTGTTAGACAAACCATTGGAAAGACTGAAGTATTATTTGGAAATAGTTTATCTTGACTATTGAATAATACTTATATACTTTGTGTATATTGAACGGGATAAAAATAGTAGAATAATTGTTTCTTTGATTTTGACAATAAAGAACTAAGATTCTATGATGTTATTAATGCTTAAGTTCTTAATCCGGAGAATCAGGCAATACAATAGAAGACGTGGATTTGAATCGCTTGCGCCGTAGTGATTAAGGTTAATATTCCTTTCGAACTTTTAATTAGTATCATAAAACGCAGGGCCAAGGTCCGATTGTTCCTACAATGGTATCAGAGCGAGGTTGCGGTTCTGCGATTTATGATATGAAGTCCATGTCATGATTATATATGCATATATGTAGTGGTTCTGTGATGCGGGTCGTTGTCCACTATTATGGCCGTGTTTTAATTATTCTGTTATGTTTGGATTCCACGTGGTTTATCGTGGCTGTTGTAAATCACGAGGGTTGATCGTGATAGTTTAATCGTGTAATCAATTTGTAATTGTTTTAGATTATGATCTGATGTAATAGAATAGGTTGGTTCGTCTATACAAATTTTGTATGTAATTGTTTGATCAATGGAGCAAGAAACAGAGACTTTCCGCTGCTGCGATCTGTTGCACTGCTATTTAGGGTAACTTTAGCATACGATGTCCGATTTTGGCGCATAATACCTTTTCGGAGACGGCAGAACGAGATGGACAGGCTGCAAATTGACGACGTCCATTTGGCCCAATTTTTCAGGGCGTTCTGAGGCTTTTTAGGCCTCCAAACGGGCTCATAATAGTGGATGTGTTTTTCCGGGGCCATAATAGTGGATGTGTTTCATTATGTTTTACATAATTTCTGCCTTTTCTTGATTATTGCTACTATGTGTTTCTTGTCTGTTTTGTTATGCCGTGTGAGACTAACCCTTCGCATGCTAGAATGACATGGACATAGGGATGTTTTAATTAATGCTTTAATCATGATAATATGCTGCCATGTTATGTGTTCTTTGTGTTGCTATGACCATGATAGTATGCATGTGGACTTCGAAGAACTAACATAGGGTGATGCATCTAGATTAAAATCCTCAAAGTAAATTCTAAGTGGGAAAGGGAGTTAATATGATATTAAATCCCATGGTCTCCATCGTTGTTTGTATGTAATTTAACATAAAGACGAATATAAATTATGTATACGTCACCCATCGTGGCATGTAATTTATGGTGTCTAAAATGTTATAGATATTACTGGAACAAACTTCTTAAATTAATACGAATAAATACGAATTTTCATTATCTCTGATTTCGGGCGATTTCTAAGGCTTATGGGTATTAAGTGAGACCGATGTGACTCGTCCACTGCCTAAAAATCAAACCAGACACGAATATTGAATTGAAGTATTCTATTCAAAGAATATTGGAAGGTATACATGCTGCCCATCGTGGCGTACCAAGTTCCATTCGTTTCGGGTAATTTAAGATTTGATGATGGTATACACTTAGCTATGAAAAATAATATAGACCACCCCAACGTGGCTTATTGTTTAGTAATAAGACCGAAGTAACGTTTAAACAAATTTAGATGGTATACATGTCACCCATCGTGACATATTAGAAACTTATGGTGTTTAAACGTTACTGCATTTAATTTTAGTAATTGTTAGAGGAACCAATAGGTCTTAATTTTTAATGCACCCTTCTTTATATGTAATGTGATTTTTTCATGCATGATTCTCATGGGCTTTAATCCACTGTTCACCATACTTAAGGATAACAAACTTACCGGACCTAACTATATTGAATGAAAACGTAATTTGGACATTTGTGTTGACTGCTAAGGAGTACAAGTTTTGCACTTATGAACCTAAGCCTGAGCAGCCCGCTGCTGATGCTCCTGATGAGGAGAAAGAGTATTATAAGCGGTGGATAAAGGCTGATGAGATGTCGCGATGTTACATTCTGGCTGCAATGTCGGGTGTTTTGCAGCATCAGCATAAGGCTATGGCCACTGCTTTAGATATGCTCTTTAATCTCAAGGAACTTTTTGGAGATCAGAATAGGGCTGTTAGGCAAGTAGCCATGAAGGCTTTAATGAACACTCAGATGGCTGAAGGTACACCTGTAAGGGATCATGTTCTCAAGATGATGTCACATCTGAATGAGATAGAGATCCTTGGTGCTGAGCTTGACGGGGAAACCCAGATTGACATTGTCCTTATGAGCTTGCCCAAGAGTTTTGAGCAGTTCCGCTTGAATTACAACATGAACAAGAGGCAGTATAGTCTTGCGGAACTGCTGACAGAACTTCAGACAGCTGAAGGATTGTTTTGGCAGAGTGTTCAAGTGAATGTGGCTGAGAAAGGTTCTTCCTCTAAGCCGAAAGGCAATAAGAAGAAGAGGTTCAGACACAGAAAGCTGTGAAGGCAGTGGGAGTTCAAGGTGGTGTAAAAAGCCTAAGGGAAAGTGCTACCGGTGCAAGCAGTCGGGTCACTGGAAACAGGATTGTCCTCTTCCTAAGAAGACAAACAATACTGGTATGTCTCTTTCTCTAGTTACAGAAACATTTATAGCGGCTATATCTACGAGCACTTAGTGTGTAGATACTGGAGCCACTGATCATGTTTGTAACTTTATGCAAAGGTTCCTGCAATCCAGAATGCTTAGAGATGGCGAGATATACGTGTTCATGGGAGATGCTATGAAAGTAGCAGTAGTTGCAGTAGGAGTTATTCATTTATCTTTTGGTTCTGGTAGGATTTTGGTTTTGAACAATTGTCTTTATGTACCTTCTTTTAGAAGGAATTTGATTTCGGTTTCTAAACTTGTTATGGATGGTTATAATGTTTGTTTGGATCGTAATGTTTCTATTATGATGAATAAACAGATTATATGTTCTGGTATATTGCAAGACAATTTGTATATAATTAATCCTAGTCAACCTGCACTGCAACTACAACATAGGGTATTGCACAACACATCTTCTACCTCTAATAAAAGAAAGGAACCTTGCTTCTAGTTTGAACCAAACATATCTTTAGCACTTGACATTAGGTCATATTAACTTGAAGAGGATTCAAAGACTGGTAGTAGACGGGCCTTTAAGCTCATTGGCAGTGGAGCCATTTCCAGTTTGTGAATTCTGCTTGGAAGGTAAAATGACCAATAGGCCTTTCAAGGAAAAGGGGAATAGAGCCAAAGAAGTGTTAGGATTGGTTCACTCTGATTTATGTGGACCTATGAATATCCAAGCAAGAGGTGATTATGAGTATTTCGTCACTTTCATTGACGATTATTCTAGATATGGGTACGTTTATTTGTTGCGCCGTAAGTCTGAGTGCTTTGATAAGTTCAAAGAGTACAAAGCTAAAACGGAGAAGCGACATAATAAAAGTATCAAGTCACTACGATCAGATCGTGGTGGTGAATACTTGCTTGGGGAATTCAGAGAATATTTATCAGAGAATGGGATAGAATCCCGGTTGACTGCACCAGGCACACCCCAACAGAACGGTGTAGCAGAGAGAAGGAACCGGACTCTTTTAGAGAGTGTTAGATCGATGATGAGTTATTCGGATTTACCCAAGTCGTTTTGGGGACATACCTTAGAGACAGCAGCTTATTTTCTGAACTTAGTACCTTCTAAGTCGGTTCCTAAAACCCCTTTAGAATTGTGGATCGGGGACAAACCAAGTCTGAGACACATTCGGATATGGGGTTGTCCAGCACATGTGCTGAACAAGAACACGACTAAGCTAGAATCTCATACAGAAGTAAAGCTGTTTGTAGGCTACCCCATGGGAACAAAAGGTTATTTATTTTATAGTCCTAAGAATCGGGATGTCACTGTTAGCACCAATGCAAGATTCTTAGGGGAAGACTATATAATGAATCACAAACCCATGAGTAGTATCGTTTTAGAGGAACTAGTGGGAGGGACGAATAATGAACCTGTAGTACAAGTAGAACAACCACAGCAGACTGTGCAACCGGTCACTAATACCGCACCAGTTCCTCGTTGTAGTGGGAGGGTTCGACAGCTTGACAGATTCATGTTTTTGGGAGAGTCTTCGGACTTGGTCTCTGGTGAACATGATGATGATCCCCGGACATACGAAGAGGCAATGCAAGACAAAGATGCAAGTCTTTGGCAAAAGGCAATAGATTCTGAGATGGAATCAATGTATTATATTCAGGTCTGGGAGCTCGTGGAACCACCCAAAGGTGTAAAACCTATTCGATGTAAGTGGGTCTACAAGAAAAAGAGGGGATCAGACAAAAAGGTGAAAGCCTGGAAAGCAAGACTTGTTGCGAAAGGGTATACTCGGAAAGAAGGTATCGATTATGAGGAAACCTTTTCACTGGGAGTCATGCTTAAGTCAATCCGTATTCTTTTATCTATAACAGCTCATCTCGATTATGAGATTTTGCAAATGGATGTCAAGACAGCTTTCTTTAATGGAAATCTTGAGGAAACCATCTATATGCAGCAACCAAAAGGATTCATTAAAGAAGGCCAAGAGCATCTTGTATATAAGTTGAAGAGGTCTATTTATGGACTTAAACAAGCTTCTATTTATGTCCAAGCGAAGCATGCGTGTATAAGAGATGTGAGGGAAATGCAGTGGTTTTTCTAGTGCTTTATGTTGATGACATTTTACTTAATGGAAACAATGTTAAGATGTTGTCTTCAATAAAGGCATGGTTGTTCAAACAATTTGAAATGAAGGACTTAGGTGAAGCAGCATACATCCTTGGGATCAAACTTATAAGGGATCGCAAGAAAAGGATGTTGGCTTTATCTCAGGAGCCCTACATAGATGACGTATTAGCTCATTTTAACATCCAGGACTCCAAGAAGGGTAATTTACCCTTCAGACATGGAGTTACTCTATCAAAGAGCCAGTGTCCTTCGACACCTAAGGAGATAGAGAACATGAAGGCAGTTCCTTATGCTTCGGCATGTGGAAGCCTAATGTATGCAATGTTATGTACGAGGCCTGATATCTGCTTTGCCGTGGGCATGGTTAGCAGATACCAGTCAAACTCAGGACAGGAACATTCAAGTGCCGTAAAAGCAATACTCAAGTACCTACGAAGGACTAAGGAGTATATGCTAGTTTACAAGTCCTCTGATTTATTGCCTCTAGGATATACCGATTCGGATTTCCAGACAGATAAGGATAAGAGAAAGTCCACCTCAGGATGTGTTTTTACTTTGGGAGGTGGAGCCGTAATATGGAGGAGTGTGAAGCAGAAATGCATCGCAGACTCAACCATGGAAGCCGAATATGTGGCAGCCTCTGAGGCAGCCAAAGAGGCTATATGGTTCCGAAACTTCCTGCTGGATTTGGATGTGGTTCCTAATCTGCCACAACAAATCACGATTTATTGTAATAACACTGGTGCTGTGGCAAATACCAAGGAACCACGGGCCCATAAGGCATCAAAACACATAGAGTGTAAGTATCACCTCATACGACAGTTCGTTAAGCGAGGATATATCATTGTGGGTGACATAGCATTGAAGGATAACCGGGCAGATCCTTTCACGAAGAGCTTACCAGCTAAGGCTTTTCAGGAGTATGTAGAAGCGATAGGAGTCAGATACTTGGTCACATAGTTGTTATAGTTGGTAGTGGATTGCTTGTATAAACGCTTATATACTCAAAGAATATCTTGAGTATAAGTGGGAGATTGTTAGGGATATACTGAAATATTCGTTTGAAGTATATAACAATTATTTAAGAATCTTGAATGCATGTTTTCACATTGTCTGAATATTATATATTGTGGACAATCTAGTATCAAATGGGATAGCAGAAGATTAGATTGTCGAACTCCTTATATAATATAATAAAGGTTCACAGTCTAAATAGTGTTAGACAAACCATTGGAAAGACAGAAGTATTATTTGGAAATAGTTTATCTTGACTATTGAATCATACTTATATACTTTGTGTATATTGAACGGGATCAAAATAGTAGAATAATTGTTTCTTTAATTCTGACAATAAAGAACTAAGATTCTATGATGTTATTAATGCTTAAGTTCTTAATCTGGATATAGTGATTGACACTTGTATTTAATGCACATGTCTTGACTCATAAGTTAAGTAATTTATTTTAAATTACGAATTTATGTATTGGGCAATGACATTATATACAGAGTGGGATATTGACTATAGAAGGAAACCGTGTCCGAAAAATATATTCGGGTGATGATGTCCTCTTGAAAGCTCATAATGATAATTATGCTTTAGTCCTGCAGGCAGATTTGTTCTTGCATAATTATAAGGTTGAGTGGATGATCAAAGATAAAAGATATTGATTAAATTAATTGTTAGAAATTAATTTAATTAATGGACATGCGATATCTTAAACATGGGGAATTTATAAGCAATTAATATGGGAACCGAATTAAATAATTAATTTACGGAATTAGGAAATGTAGTGCAAATATTAATTCTTTAGTGGATTGAATTAATATTTAATGACATTGGGCCTGGCCCGGAATGTCATTAGAACGCCTGACCTAATGTTCCATGATCCCTACTGTAGCCTATATATATTCTCGTTCTCCTAAAGCTGAAAGACACACCAAAACGAATTCATCCTAGAGTCAGAGAGAGGCAGACGTTTTTCTCAAGGAGACAGTTAGGGTTTTGGGTTTTCGAAGCTTTAAGGAGAGGCACACCTTGGGAGATCGAAGGCCACACTTCGTCCAAGGAGAATCAGGGAATACAGTATAGAAGACGTGGATTTGAATCGCTTGCGCCGTAGCGATTAAGGTTAATATTCTGTTCGAACTTTTAATTAGTATCATAAAACGCAGGGCCAAGGTCCGACTATTCCTACAGTTACCTGCGCAAAGGCATATTGCAATGCGAGTACATTCCTATGACTCTTAATTTTTATATAAAAGATTGTGCGTTTAACATCCATAACTGGCTGCACTGACGTAACCATTTTCATGGTAAGATGCAAAGACTAATTATAAGATACTTTCGGAACATGCTAATTTCTCATGTCTTTATCATTGCTCTAGTCCCTAATTTCCCCTCCTCTCCTCTAATTTCATTGCAGGGACAAAACAATATACGTGTGTGTATATATAAGAATCAACAAACTCATGAGTTAAAGTTTGTTTGGTATTGTAATTTGCACAATTTTTTATAATGCCAAGTCATTTTATGAAAAGCCACCCCGGATATATCTTAGGCCCTGTTTGGGGATTAGCGGTTAGCAGTTAGCTGTTAGCGGATTGAATTAGATGTTTTGACTAGCTGATTGAATTAGATGTTTTGACTAGCAGATTGGATTAGCTGTTTCTTGTAAAACTGTTTGGTAAATAGCTGATTGATTAGCTTTTTCTGACACAAACCAAAACCTCTAATCCAAAAAGCTCCTCAAAGTAGCTTTTTTAAAATTAGCTTTTTGGACTCAAACCTCTATTTTAATCCGCTAACTACCAAACACTAAAATTAGCGGATTCTAGTGGTCAAACCTCTAAACCATCTCAAACCTCTAATTTTTGCCCAAACCTCTAACTTCGATACAGGGCCTTCCTTATTCTCTTATTTTATTTCATTGATATATATATATATATATATCTAACTTATAATTAATTTCCAAATGTATTTTCTGTGTGTATACGAAATGAAATAATTAACTAATACATTGCAACAATAAAGTCGTGCCTATAAGGAAAAGTGTATGTCAGGAAAAACATAAGGAATAAATATTTGAAAATGATTTATTTGAACTGGATAGTTTATCAGAGTACATGGCTAGCCGATCTCTTACAGTGCAGAACAACACTAGAGATAATAGAATTAAAACATCAGACTTCTGTAGAAATGGCAAGAACAAGCTTAACTGTACTTGCTGCTTTCATCTGAGAGTTAATCCGTCCTCCCATAACATTACCTGCAGCATCTGCAAATTGAACATGGAAAGAACTAATAATGTCTCCAGAAGCAGCATTCAAAAAACTTTAAGTCCCAGATAATGAAATTATCTGGAAGCTTGTAGAAACACCTGGCGGACGGATTGCACCTCGTGGACATGCAACATCAACATCAGAAATGAGTCCGTGGCCAGTAAGCACAGTTACAGAAAGCCCGAATTGCTGTGCAAATTGCACCACACAACTTATGACATCAAATCCATTAGGGATTTCAAGAAAGACTGTTTCCATGACAGAATGATTGTTGATGGCATTCATTGGCACACCGTTGGTCAACGGTGGTTAAAGACCCATCAGAATTGAACGAATAATGAGGAGCTCCTCCATGGCTCCCTGGAGCTGGAGATGAGGATCCACCCAAGCTTTTTGAATTACTCATCCCTGTGAAAATGTTATTGCTCTGAACTAAACAATGAAAGAGATAATATATATAGCGTGTTGCACTATATGATATAATGTGGGTTGAGCATATATGAGTTTTCATTTGTGATTTTTATTATTTGTATAAGTTTAAAAAGATAATAAGGTATATGAGATTTCTCCGTTATTGAATAAAACAGCTGTACTCATGGAATTTACTGCCAGGGACAATACTTTGCATATTCTTTCATACATAAAATCTTTCCCCTGATTGATAGAAGAGATATATATGCTGAATTCATAATTAAATTTATGAATTTTTATAGATTATTAAGGATTTTGATTCTATGCAGAATCTGGGGTGTTGACTTTAAGCATAATCCAAGTATATATAGTCTATCAAAATCTGGTTAAAAGGAAAAACTACAATAGAGATGTAGCAACCCCAAATTCTCAAGTACTTATAATTAATATCTAATAATTTTATTTTTTTATTTTTTTTGCCGAGTAATAACTTTATTTTCTAATTGCGAAAAAATTTACTATTCATAAATAGAGGCGAGTAATAATTAAATTAACATTATTACTCTTTGATTAAAATTAGAATAACGTAAGAAATATTTAATAACCTATTTAGTTATTTATATAAGTACCCTGATGAGGAAATATATAATAATTGTGCGTGATTTTTTTTAGTTATTATATATTTATGAGGTTACTAGATACTCAATAACAAGTATATTGCGTTTAGCTAATTGGATTATTTTTAAATTAATAGCGGTAGCAATAAATCTAAATATTTAGATAGTCGCACACGGATATTATTTGCTTTATACACATAAATCAAACAGAAAACACTATCTATGTCCGAAGCCGACATGACTCCTCTTCATATATTTTTTAGATCTTTGTCTGAATGCTCTCCTCTTCCCTGACTCATCGTTGAATCTCATGTCCGAATTATGTATCTCATCTATTCTCGTCTCTCATTGATTCTCAATATCTCCAATTGAGTCCTCATTTGAAGCACATTTTTGCCGATTTGAAGAACTCATAATCTCCAGTAAAAAATCTACATCATCTATTCACCCCGATTGAAGCCTCATTTGGAGTTCATTCTTGCCGATTTGAAGGTATTACAACACTCTGCCTCTTCAATTTCATAAAATTTGTATTTAGGGTTCCTACTTTGAGGATTTGGGGATTTTGCCGATTTTTAGTCATGCTTAATTAAGTTAGTACATCTTAATTTTGGGGAATTAACATTAGGTTTTACAGTACTTTATCCCTCCATGTGTGTTTTGATGTTCTCTATTTGGTGGTTCTTGTATGTTTCTTCTTTTTTGGTATAGAGGCTGTTTTCTGATATGGTTGTTTGTTCTTTACAGTACTCTACTTCCCCATCTGTGATTTGATGTTCTCTATTTGGGGTTTCTTGTATGTTTCTGCTTTTTTGGTATAAAGGCTAAATAGATTAAATTATTTTACAAGATGGACAGGTCTTGGTTGGTGGATGATAGAAGGACAAAGGAATTTCAAAGAGGAGTAAATGAATTATTGTTATTTGCATTTGAGAACGGCTATGATGAAAAAAAATCAGTTGTCCATGTTTAAAATGCGCACATAGCAAGTCCTGGAAAGCTCACACAGTGAGGTGCCACCTTTTTCAACATGGTATAGATCAGACCTACACGCGTTGGATATGGCATGGGGAGTTAAATACCGAAAGCAAGTCTCCTGCAGAAGACACAGCTAGTTCAGAGTCTGTGGACCAAATCCCGATGAAAACAGAAAATGATGATATTGATGATGATATTTCTCTTGATTCCGCTGATGTATTTAACCATGTTCAATCTGAACATGAACCACTATATCCGGGGTGTGAAGGATTTACAAAGATGAAGGCTTTGGTAAAGTTATATAACTTGAAAGCAAGATACCAAGTATCAGATGGTTGCTTCTCTGAACTTCTACTGTTGGTTGGTTCCATGCTCTCGGAAGGCAACACTTTCCCTTCTTCATTTAGTGAAGCTAAAAAAAGCTGGTGCACTTTAGGACTGGAGTATGAAAAAATTCATGTATGTCCAAATGATTGCTTATTATATCATGGAGAAATGGATGAAGATGAGACAAGCTGTCGTATTTGTCAAGCCTCTAGATGGAAGTTGAACAAAAAAGGAGAAGAATTGGAAGGGGTTCCAGCAATGATTTTATGGTATGTTCCGTTGATACCACGTTTGAGGACTTTATTCAATTCTCCACAAACAGCCAAGGACTTGACTTGGCATGACACAGAGAGAATAAATGATGGTAAATTGAGACATCCAGCGGATTCAAAAACATGGAAGGAAGTCGACAGTAAGTGGCCAGATTTTTCTTCAGATTCTAGAAATCTTCGCTTGGCTTTGTCCTAAGATGGATTCAATCCCTTTTACAGCACAAATATTGATTATTCATGTTGGCCAGTTTTAATGTCAATCTACAATCTCCCACCCTGGCTTTGTATGAAGAGGAAGTATATTATGCTATGTTTATTGATATCCGGGCCAAAGGAACCTGGCAATGATATTGATGTGTTCCTTCAGCCGCTCATTGAAGATTTACAAAAGTTATGGACCGGAAAACAAGTTTATGACGCATACAAGAGGGAGTACTTTTTGTTGCGAGGCATCTTGTTATAGACAATTAGTGACAATCCAGCCTATAGTAACTTGTTAGGGAACATTGTAAAAGGGTATAATGCGTGTCCTGTTTGCGTTGATGGAACAAAAGCAACGAGGCTGGCTAATTACCATAAGTGCGGCGTGGTCATGAGGCATCGGAGGTGGTTGCCCCGTTCACATCCATATCGTAGGAAGAAAGAAGACTTTGATAACACAGTGGAAAAGGAAACTGCCCCAATTCCATTAACCGGAGAGGAGGTGCTTGAGAGAACAAAACATTTGAAGTGTCATGTCTTTGGTAAGACACAACGCCAACCTCGATTCAAAAAAGGTGATGTTCGACCTATTTTTAAGAAGGTTTCTATATTTTTTGAACTTGAGTATTGGAAGTTTTTGCCGGTTAGGCATGTTCTCGATGTGATGCACATCGAGAAAAATATTTGCGAAGCTTTACTTGGTACTATGCTTAATATACCCACGAAGACAAAAGACAAGGAATCTGTCCGGCTAGACATGGCTGAAATGGGGATAAAAATGGATCTAAGGCCAAAAACTCCTGGGAAAAAGGAGAAGTTACCATTGGCATCTTGGAATTTAACTCATTCAGAAAAAAAGTAGTTTGCTCGTCATTTCTTGGCATGAAGTTGCCTGATGGCTTTTGTTCAAATATTAGAAGTTTAGCTTCGATAGAAACTCTTCGACTTACTGGAATGAAATATCAAGATTGTCATATGATCTTGCATCACCTGCTCCCAATTGCGATACGGTCGTCACTGCAAAAACAGGTCAAAAACACTGTCATTAGATTCTGTCTTTTTTTTAAGGCAATCTGCAGTAAAGTTATTGAGGTTGATAAGTTGGAGAAAATGCAATCCCAGCTGGTGGAAACTTTATGCCAACTTGAAAAATACTTCCCTCCTTCCTTGTTTGATGTTATGTTTCATCTCTTGGTCCATCTTGTACGAGAAGTAGAGCTTTGTGGACCAATTTTTCTTAGATGGATGTATCCTTTTGAGAGATATATGAAGATATTTAAAGGATATATAAGGAATTGGGCTCGTGCATAAGGTTGCATTGCTGAGGCCTATGTTGCAGAAGAAGCTGTTGAGTGTTTGGTGAACCATGAGGAAGCGACTGTTGGGTTACCAAAAAATGGTAGGCATAGGAAGGATGTTGTTTGTAGGCCATTATCTGGTGCATCAGTTATAACTCCGAGCTACAATGATTTGCATTTAGCCCATTTATGTGTTTTACAAAATACGGCTACGGTTAGGCCATATTTTAAGTAAGTCATTTCTTAATTTTCTGATTAATTGTCATATTATATATCATTATTCTATTATTTACATAGTATTTTCTAATTGTATGCAGGGAACACATGTGTTTTTTGATGACCAAATATCCAGCAAATGAAAATAATGAAATGTGGCTAAAGAATAAGCAAAATGAGACATTCCCAGAATGGTTCAAAGAAAAGGTATTATGTGCCCTTTATTTATAGCATTTTTGTGCATTTTTAAAATTGTCACATAAGTCATTTTATAACTTTTATGTTGTCTTGGGTAGATTGCTTCAGGTTTGCTTGACGAAAAGGAGATATCACAAGAAATAAGATGGATCGCAGATGGGCCCAATAAGGATGTCCCTACATTCAATGGTTACAAAATGGATGGGATTACCTTTAGCACCAAAGATCGTGATGATGCACGTAATGTTCAATGCAGTGGCGTGTGTGTACAAGCTGATACCATGGTTGTGCAGGGTAAGGATCAAATTGTTGAGCATGCCTCACCTACATTTTATGGAGTTATAACAAGTATATGGGAGTTAGACTACAACAGCTTTAGGATCCCAATTTTTCGTTGTAATTGGATTGATATGAACAAATGGACTAAGGTAGATGACTTGGGTTATACATTGGTTAATTTGAATAAGTTGGGGTTTTTTAATGATCCATTTGTGTTGGCAAAACACGTTAAGCAAGTATGTTACATAGATGATCCTCTTGATAAACTATGGTCCGTGGTGTTGAAATTACCCGAGAAAAACTATTATGAGGACAATGATGAAGAAAATGAGGGATCCGTGGAAGTAGAACTTGAGAATGAGTGCTTTGTGCCGAATTTCCCGGATGTTGATTTAGACGAGGAGGACACAACTAGTTACATGCGAGATGTAGATGAACTAATTCAACTTTCATGATGTAATTTAATTTGATTCTTAGTTTAGTGATGAACTAAAGTAACTTTTATGATGTAAGTTAGTTTTCTTGTTTTTATCTCTGTTGGTTGGCTCTGTTTTCAGTCATATTTGTTAGATTTGTTGGTGTGCCTCTGTTTTTAGGCTGGTTTGCTCTGTTTTTCTGCTATTTTTTTTCCCTGATGGCAAATCAGACAAGCGTTTTTGTCAAAAAAGGCTTGTCTGATAAACATTTACATAACGCTAAACAAAACAAGGCTTGTCTTTAAAGTCTATTAACAACACTTTTACAGAACAAACTGTTGTATGTTCCTTAAAAGTCATTCAGTCAGACAACATTTTATTTATTAAAGGCTTGTCTATAAGGCCATGTTACGATGGTAACAAAAACACTTGTATGTTAGCTTTCCAATCACACAACACTATATAGAACCCTTGTTTGAACTGCTCGTAAACAACACAACAAATAAAACACTTGTCTATTTACAACAATGGTTTCTTGAACTATTGTGTGAAGTTTCTTCACACATCGGCTCTAAAAACAGTTGTCTAACATGCATAATTACACAATACCACAGTTAAGATACCGTTGTCTGATTGAATTTTCTAGACAACATTTTTTAACCATTGTAGGTCGTGGTGTTAAACAATAGTTTTTCGAGGACAAAAAAAAAGTGTTGTGTCTTTGTTTCGGCCAACGCTTTTTTCAACGTCCGTTGTCTGATCAGTGTTGTCTGATGCCAGTTTTGTTGTAGTGATGACTTTAAATCTTTTAAATACTTCAAAGGCTTCTGATTTTTTATTCAAAAAATATACCCAAGTACGTCGAGTGAAATCATCTATGAAAGTGATAAAGTACCTTTTGCCACTGAAAGATCCGGGTGTAATGGGTCCACATATGTCTGAATGTACCAGATTGAGTCGCTCTCTTGTTCTGTATGTTGTTCCCTTTTGGAAAGAGTTTCTCCCTTGTTTTCCATATGTGCAGCTTTCGCAGAATTCACCATCAAATATAGTATCAGGTAGTCCGTGTATCATGTGATTTTTTGCCATCAACTTCAAAGCTCCATAGTTAAGATGTCCGAATCTCTTGTGCCACAAAGATGCCTCACCTTCTTTGATTTGTAAAAATTTTCTTGTGAATATTCCATGTTCACCTTGAACATTCTATTTCCATCTCAGAACTTAAGACAACCCTACCAGTTTTGTCTCTTAATTGCATCTGCTGCCCCTTTGTAAAAATTTCGTATCCCTTCTGCAACAACTGTCCAACACTTAAAATATTAACTTTGATATCTGTAACATAGTATACATCCTCTATTGCTCCAGTTTTTCCATTCTTCTTAGAAAGCCTATTCTGCATTTTCCCATCACCTGAACTTTTGATGCATCTCCAAATGAAACGCTCCCACATGCTCCTTCTTTTAGACTTTGAAACAAATGATGGTGCCCACTCATATGATTACTTGCACCTGTATCCATGTACCATGTTGACTCATTGTCTAGAGTCACTCTTTTCTTTGCGGTCAACAACAAATTTCTTCCTCTTGCTTTGTCACCAGATTTTTACATTCTTCATTTTCTTGTTATGCCAGCACGCCTTTGAGATGTGCCCAAATTTGCCACAGGTATAACACTCTTTTCCTTGAGTTGTTCTTCCTGATCTACCTTCATCTCTGAAAGATTTTTTGACTCTTCTATTGCACAGACAATATTTACAAATTTGCCTGTCAAAAATCTAAGGATCTTCTCTACTATTCTTGCTTCAGTTATCTCCTCTCCATTGTTCTTTAGTTGATTTGTTATCTTTTCCACCCTTGTGATGTAATCTGAAACACTTTCTGTCTCCTTCATTGTCATAGATTCCATTTCACCTCTAAGTGTTTGTAAACGCACTTGCTTCACCCTGTCTGCCCCCTTGAATGTCTTAAACAAGATGTCCCAAGCCTCCTTGGATGTTTCAGCTCCTGCAATCTTCTCAAAAAATGAATCTTCTATTGCATTCTGCAAATCACTTAGAGCTCGGTTGTCTCTCTTTCTTTCATCCTTTAATTTATTTTGTTGAGCTTGTGACAAAGCTCCCAGATTTTCAGGTTCTGTGAAACCATCTCCGACCATCTCCCAAGTTTCTTCAGCCTTTAACCAAGTCTTCATTTGTATGTTCCAAGTGTCATAGTTGAGCTTTGTGAGTTGTGGGATGGGAGTCTGTGTATGTGATGAACCTCCAGCCATGCTTCTCCTTCACCTAAGCTCTGATGCCAATTTGTTGTGATTTTATATGTTTATTAATGTTTTGAAAGGATCTAAATAAGAAGAAGATGGGCATAAATTATAATGTGTGTATTACTTAAAAGAGATCTGCTTATATAGGCAGATTAATACATAGAAATTGAATAGATTTTCTGAACCTCCCAAAATACAAGGCTATTAAATAAGATGCATGAACAACTTCATTCATGTATTTAAATTTCCAAGAGAGATAAACCAAATAGATTAGAGATTATAGTCAACACTTCATGAGCCATTTCTTGCGCTGCACTCTATTTGGGACTTGAGTGACAATGCGATCTGTTTTGCCGAGTTTGAAGTTATTTTGCATGGATTATGAAAACCCAGTTCAACACATCTGGAAGCTCCTGATTGTATTCCCCACATGACCGCTTTGACTTTAGTCCTGTGATGCATAAGGACACAAGCTCCCCACAGTCTCCTGCCATCTGCATTCATGAGAACACCAACCCCGTCGGAGTTGCCATTTGGAAGAGGACCTTCTGATGAAAAGGGGTGAACATTTATCTTGACACAATTTTCTTTGGGAGGAACTCATGCAACATTAATTCATTGTGACAGAGATAGAGATGCAATACAGCCTACTAATGAGATTGTATAAAGGGAAAGACCCAGCCATTGTTAAGTTATGACAGTAATACTACGAATCACGCAGGAGTACTAAAGCACACGAATAGGTGATATCTATTCCTTGGACTCAAAGTCTACTGAATGCAAACATATTTTGATACAAAATTTTGACACTAGATTTATTTTTTAAGTGTGTCCTCTTTGCAAGAATAACTGACTTGTTAATTGTTATAGGTTATTTACTTATATTCTATACCGAGAAATAATTCACAGCTACGTGCTATTGAAAAGATCATATTATATATTTTAGTTAACATTATTAAGTACACATGCAGGTATAAAACCTCTCATCAATATTAATGAATTTTAATGCATGTAATCTTAAAAATGTTCTATTCCTTTAAAGGGTTCGCATATCTGTTCATATTCACCTCACAAAACTTCCCAATGTTATATTATGTTTTTACCAATCAATTCTTTCTGTTTCTTTCCTTGGCTGCAGTGTGCTTATTTGGTTCTTTAGTATAAATTACACCATATTGATTTTTCTTTCTTTTCAAAGCTGCTCCATGATATATATATCTCGAGAAAAATCATATACATGAAAATTAGTGTAATTTTCTCTTCTAAAGAATTATTTGAAACATTTCATGTAACTTTAAAAAATAATCGAAAGTATACATAAAAAGATCAATCCATATTATATGGACAAACTTTGGAATCTAAATAGACCAAATACACCTGAAATCTTCAGGATTAAGAAAGAACAATACAGCTCAAACGATACATACGAGCACACAATCTTTGTAAATATGAGCACAATTTAAAATTGATGAAGAATTAAAGAGTGATACTAGAGGTGAGCACTGAGTAGATAATAACCGCAATATTAATAAGGGTAGCAGATTTTTAACACAAATGCCTCAACCAAAGCAAATTTAATTAAAAATGTGTTGGAAATTTGACCTGCATCATGGTCACCAAATGATTCTTATATATGCATATACAATCTATTCTATAATGCAATTATGTATATTAATATGGCAATTATTACAGATCATAAAAGAGCGATGACTTTTGACATTTCTCTTATAGTAATTTTTGGTATTTCTCACAATGTATTTTTTCCGATATTGATTTTTGGTATATAATACACGGGGAATGATATATACGAGCACTCAACCTTTATAAATATGTGGACAGTTTAAAATTTGATGAAGAAATAATGAGTGATACTTTATTTGTTGGTGAAGGGGAGTGTCGAGTAGATAATAATTGCAGAAATAACAATAGCATATTTTGAACACATATGCCTCAACTAAAGCAAATTTAATCAAACATTTGTTGTAAATTTTACGTGCATCATTTTCACGAAATGATTCTTACATTTGCATATACAATCTACTATATAATACAATTCATGCATATTAATATGGCAACTATAATTGATCACAAAAGAGCGACCACTTTTGACATTTATCTGGTAGTGGCTTTTTGTATTTCTCAATATACCTGGCAGAAGCAAAAAATACATGTAGAATGTTAAAAATACATCATTTCCACTGCATAACGCCATTTTCTGCGGTTACAAATTAAATAGAAAAACGGCTTGCTTAATTATTACTTACATTTTCACGCTTCTCTAGAGTGTATATACATGCTGAAGAGTATCAAAGAACTTACTGGATGAAGGATGATAATAATTCTGAAAAAACATTTTATAATGCAAAAAATATTGCAGCAACAATGATTGCAATAATGTCCGCATTGGGATTGATAACCACGATAGTCATCATTCCGAAAAGAATGTAGTATAGCAGGGTGAAGAACGTGAAGAATACATACCAAAAGAACTTCGACCGCAATTTCGGCGGTCGAAAATGACTAATTTCGACCGTATACGGTCGAAATTAGTCATTTTCGACCAGAATTGGACGGTTGAAAAAGACCGCTTTACCTGTAGTGATGGTTGGAATAGGATTTGGATCTCACCCTAAATTTGGATCAATTGGTGATCCAAATTTGGATATATGGTTGGAGTTGGCCTAAGATACTCTCAGAACAACTGATTTCTCATGTCTTCATCATTGCTCTATTCCCTAATTTCCCCTCCTCTCCTTTAATTTCATTGCAGGGACAAAAAATATAGGTGTGTCTATATACAAGAATCAACAAACTGAGTTAAAGTTTGTTTAGTATTGTAATTTGCACAAATTTTTATAATGCCAAGTCATTTTCAAGAAAGCCACCCCGGATATATCTTGATCCTTATTCTCTTATTTTATTTCATTGATATTTATGTAACTTATAATTGATTTCCAAATGTATTTTCTGTGTGCATACCAAATTAAATAAACTAATACATAGCAAAAATAAAGTCCTACCCCTAACCAAAAGTGCATATTAGGAAAAACATAAGGAATAAATATTTGAAAATGATTTATTAGAACTGAATAGTTTATCAGAGTACATGGCTAGTGGATCTCTTGCACTGCAAAACAACACTAAAGAGATAAGAATTAAAACATCAGACTTGTGTAGAAACGGCAAGAACAAGAGTAACAACACTTGCTGCTTTCATCTGAGAGAGAATCCGTCCTCCCATAACATTACCTGCAGCATCTGCAAATTGAACATGGAAAAAACTAATAATGTTTCCAGAAGCAGCATTTAAACAACTGTAAGCCCCAGAAAACGAAATTATCTGGAAGCTTGTAGAAACGCACGGGGGAGGGATTGCATTGAGTGGATAGCAATATCAACCTCAGAAATGAGTCCCTGGCCAGTAAGCACAGTTACAGCAAGCCCGAAATGCAGTGCAAATTGCACCACACAACTTATGACATCAAATCCACTAGGGATTTCAAGAATGACTGGTTTGTTGATGCCATTCACTGGCTCACAGTTAGTCATTAAAGACCCATCTGAATTGAATGAATATTGAGGAGCTCCTCCATGCCTCCCTGGAGCTGTAGATATTGGGCTTGTTAAACCATTTTGGTTTGAATTACTCATCACTGCGAAAATGTTATTGCTGTGAACTAAACAATGAAAGAGATAAGTATATAGCCTCTCAGCTGATAGCATATATGAGTTGTAATTTGTGATTTTTATTGTTTATATGAGTTTAAAAAGATAATAAGGTATATGAGATTTTACAATTATTGAATAATACAGCTATGTTCATAGAATTTATAGCTAGGGAGAATCTTTTGCATATATTTTTCATGCATATAATCTTTCTACTCACTGATAGAAGAGATATATATATGTGAATTCATAAACAATTTATGAATTTTTATTGAATATAACAGATTTTGATTATATGCAAAATCTGGCGGTGTATTGAGTTGAGATTTTGAACATGTGATTTTGACTTTATGCCCATTTTTGTTAAAATGTCATAGAATAGAGTTGATATATATATAGTTTAGGATTGAAGCACGTGATAAGTGGATTTTATATCCACCTGGAAGTCTTCGTTTCGGCTTAAATCGATGATCTGGCCTCAAGCTTTTGATGTTTTTGATATATTTTAGTGTTGTGATGTGTATGTTTCTTGGGAGGAGGACGAAGAAGAGAATCATAGCTTTCATTGAAAAAAACGGCGAAGCAATTGGATGCGGTAGTGAAAAGTTATGGACAAAGAAGCGGGCTGCTGAGTAGGGGCACCCGCCCCGCCGTGGCGCACCCGCCCCACAATCTGGGCGCGAATTTAAGCCCGTTTTGCCCGTTTCTGATCCGTTTGAAGGCCCGTTCACTGGGGAAGTTAAAGGAAGGCTTGGGGGACTTAAAACATAACCTAGAAACATTCTAAGGAGCACGTGACGGCTATGGAGAAGATCAAGATCGAATTTCATACTTTTTACTTTTGTAATTCTTCGAAGTAGGCGTAACTTTGGATGCTCGTTTCAGATTTGTTTCTTGACACTTATTCTAGTACTTTGAGTTTGTTTTTCCTATTCCGTACCATGTTTACTCTTATTCCCATGATGATGAGAAGTTCGATTATGAACTAATCATTATCGTGAGATTCTAGCAGATTTATATATGGATTTCAGTAGTTGATTTGACTTAATTATTTGTGTGATGAATGTTGATATCTTCGTATTGGTTGTGCTTATTCTTCTGGGATGCGTAGCTAACATCTTAGATTGTTTGTTAATCTTTATTGAAGCGACAGTGGATATATTGATTTAGAACTTGCCATGCGAACATAGGATTATGTATTCGATATACATGATTAGTGGTGTGATTTTAACCATCTTGCATCGCCCTATGTAATCCTGATAGATAACTTGTTCGTCAACCGTTATATTTTCAAATTCTATAGACATATAGGGTCTAAGCATAATTGGTGTCTGTTTACCTTCTATCTTAATTGTGGATGTGTAGCAGAATGGTGCACGTATAACGACAGTTAGCGTGTATCAGTTTCGTGTTATCTGATTAGTTATCAACCATCACATATCGATAAGGCATAACTCTGAATGAAGTATATAATGAAGTTAGAATCCCATGTTTTATTCTCATAAGTAATCCAGTTTAATTACTTAGTTTAATATTCATAGTTCAGTAATTCGATTCTATTAGTTAATTTAGATAAAAACCAACCAACTTGTTAATTGTCTGAGCATTGGATAATAATCATACATTGGTGCATAAGTGCATATTTCTGAATACACCAGTCTCTGTGGGAACGAACTGAATTTGTATCTATACTACTTGTGACCACGTACGCTTGCGTGATTTTGTGCGAACAAGTTTTTGGCGCCGCTGCCGGGGACTCGGTGTTATATTTTAGTTTATGTGCTTGTCATCAGTGGTCGTTAAAGTTCAGTGACTTGGATTCTTTTCTCACTTTTATTTCGTTTGTGTGTGTTTCAAGTACTTGAGCGACGTGTATGCGAACACGTTCTCAGGCCCGTAAAGAAGCATTGGCAAAAGCAGAAGAAACGATAGTGAGCACTACAATGGGTGATCGACCACCAGTTGCGAATGATACTAAGGCTCTTAAGGCTTTCTCTGAGCCTAAAATCAATGATATTTCGTCGAGCATTGTCAGGCCAGCGATCGAGGCCAACACTTTTGAGATCAAACCGAGCACTATTCAGATGGTACAGAACTCAGTGCAGTTTGGGTGTTCTCCGACAGAGGATCCTAACACTACAAGAAAACAGATCAAAACCGACCGCACAAAACCGACCGACGGTCGCGTGGCTACAAATAAAACCGACCTTCCACAACGGTCGGTATATGTATGACATGGCACCGTTATAACCGACCGTTAGGCGTGGTCGGTTTTGTTTTTCGCGGAAAAATAATTAAAAATTAGTTTAAATAAAAATATCTGTGCGTCAGCCCCTTAAAACGACGGCGTTTTTTTTGTTTGGTACTAAAACCGACCGATTGGTCGGTCGGTTTTAACCTGCAACTTTTATATCACTTTTTAGCTAGTAGTGAGCTCACATTCACTTGAAATAAAAATCAAAGGAGAAGAAAGGAGCTAAAGTGGGAAAGAATTATTGCTTGAAAACATTTCAAGTAAGTGATTTTCATTTCTTTGCATTAAATGTGTGTGTGGTGGGTGTGTTAAATGTGTTTGTTATATTAAATGTGTGTGTTATTACATTGAATGCTTGTATTGAATGTATGAAATTCATGTGAAATTGTTTGTTAAATGTATGTGTTATTACATGTGTGTATTGAATGTATGTGTGTATTGAATGTGTGTGTGTATTGAATGTATGTGTTATTAAATGTATGTGTGTGTTAAATGTATGTGTGTGTTAAATGTGTGTTAAATGTGTGTTAAATGTGTGTGTAGATGACAAACTTGGATCGAAGTTGGATTAGTAATCAAGTGCAAAGTGATAAAATTTCGTTAACTCCGGAATATAGGAATGGTGTAGAAACTTTTTTAAAATTTGCAAGTGAAAATGGAATGGGAGAAGATGGTACAATGAAGTGTCCTTGTAAACGTTGTAGGAATTTGAATTGGTTAAGTATCGATGATGTTAGATTCCATTTACTTGCTAAGGGGATGCTTGAGGGTTATACCGTTTGGACATCACATGGTGAAGAAAGAGGAAGAAAACGTAGTCGAACATCGCATAATCGTTATTGTGTTTGGGAACCTACGAGGGTAGAACAACCGGTAGATTTGAATGCGATGCTACATGATTTTGCCGTTGAAAATTCCGAATTTTATAACAACTTGGATACGGGAACTAGGAATGTAGAAGAAGTTCCAAATGATAGTGCAAGAAAATTGTATGAGGTCATTGTTGAAAATGGAGCACCTATTTATCCCGGTAATACGAAGTATACAAGATTAAGCTTTACCACAAAATTGTTAGAATTCAAGAATATCTCACATTGTAGTAATAAGGCTTTTGATAGTTTGCTTACACTTTTTGCGGATGTATTACCAAAAAAACACACGTTGCCCCAAACTTATTATGAAATGAAGAAGATAATGAAGGGTTTGAGGGTTGAATATCAAAAGATTGATTTATGTGAGAATGATTGTATGTTATTTTATGGAGATGACAAGGATAAAGTTGTGTGTGATATATGTGGTAAAGATCATTATCGGGATGTTTTGAGGAAAGATGGTAAAAAAATATTGAGACATTTTCCTTTGATTCCTCGACTACAACGCTTGTATATGTCAAAACATACATCCGACCATATGAGATGGTACAAGAATCGAGATGTCAAAGATGGAGAAATTAGTCATCCCGCGGACGGAGAAGAGTGGAAAAATTTTGATCGTCGATATCCATCATTTGCTCAAGAAATTCGTAATATAAGGCTTGGCCTTGCAACCGACGTTTCAACCCATTTGGCCCTACCGGGAAAAAAAACATATAGTGTGTGGCCCATAGTAGTAGTTGTCTACAATCTTCCGCCATCAATGTGTATGAAAAAACCCTATATGTTTATGACCGATATAGTGCCGGGTCCGAATATCATTGGCAAAGATATTAACATTTGTCTAAGGCCTCTCATTGATGAATTGAAGATATTGTGGAATACGGGAATTGAAACATATGATCAATCTTCGAAACAAAATTTTACAATGAGAGCGACTCTTATGTGGACAATTAGTGATTATCCCGCTATGAGTATGATAAGTGGATGGTCGGGTAAAGGAAAATTAGGATGTCAAGTGTGTCTTGGAAGTGTGCAAGGGTTTCAATTAAAACATTGTGGTAAATGTAGTTTCAATGGCACGAACCGAATATTCCTTGAACCAAATGATCCACTACGTCGGAAAAGTAATTTGTTTGATAATGCGGAAAGAAGATTGTTTCGTGGTCGTTTGTCCGGGGAGGGTGTAAAGGAGTTGCTTGACGGTTTAGTTTTTCCACCACCCGGAAAGACTAATACAAAGGCGAGGAGTATCGGATATGGGGAAGAGCATCATTGGACTCATGTTCCAATTTTTTATGAACTCCCTTATTGGTCTTCACATAGTTTACGATATTCAATTGATATCATGCATACGGAAACAAATGTTTTTGAGAACCTATTTTTTACTATTGTGAATGCGAAAAAGTCAAAGGATCACAAAAAAGCAAGAGCGGATTGCAAGCACTTTGGTGTGTTACCTCATTTGTGGATCGATGAAAATGGCAAGTCACCCAAAGCACCTTTTTCCATTACAAGAAAACAACGTAAACTTTTGTGTGAATGGATTAGTTCACTGAAACTTCCAGACGGTTATTCCTCAAATATATCTCGTTGTTGTAATGTTGAGGAGTGTACATTTTATGGATTCAAATCGCATGATTGTCATATATTTCTTCAAAAATTATTGCCTCTTGCAATTCGTGAGCTTTTACCGGCGCCTATAGCGGATGCCATCACGGCAATTGCAAATTTTTTTCAAGATTTGTGCTCATCAATGGTTACAAAAACCGATTTGGAAATAATGGAAAAATCAGTTGTGAAGGCATTGTGTTTGTTGGAAACAATTTTTCCTCAAAGTTGGTTTGATTCGATGGAACACTTGGTTGTGCATTTGGCGGAAGAAATTAGACTTGCTGGACCTGCTTACTGGCATTGGATGTATCCAATTGAGCGTTTATTGGGGAAACTAAAACAAAGGTCGGCAATAAAGCAAGAGTTGAGGGTTCCATTGCCGAACGATATATGGAGGAGGAGATTGTCAATATTTGTGCTTTTTACTTTGCATCCGACTCGATTCACAATAAATTAAGTCGTAACGAAGTTTTGTTTGATGTACAAAAGACCGACAAATTAGAAGTTTTTAAATATCCATGTGAATCTCTTGGAAAGAACGAAGTCGATATTTATATGATGATGAGCAATCATTAGCTGATGAATATGTTCTTCTAAACTCTCCTGAAGTTCAACCTTATCTAAGGTATGGTAAATACAATTTACGATAATTTTTTGTCAATACATTTTATGATAAATTAAAGTTATTGACATTTATGCATTATTGTAGGAGGTACCAAGATCGAGTTATGAGACAATGTCCTCAGACAACGCCTCAACAATTAGTGTAAGTCTAATGTAAAGACAACCCTATCTGTTACATAGGGATGATAACTCAACAATAGAACAGGACAAGTAAATAACACTACGCCTGCACCGGAATCGGATA
>NC_030382.2:10532528-10561669 GCF_001625215.2 Daucus carota subsp. sativus
TAGTCTAGTAACGATATTAATTACTTGATCTTGCGCGTACGTTGATTTCCTTTTGCGATGAGCCGTGCTTATTCTTCTTAGGAGCGTAGCTAACTTCTAAGTTGTTGTTAATTCTTTCTGAAGCGAGAGTGGATGATTGAATTTAGAACTATGCCATGTAAACATAGGATTATGTGAATGAAACATATTTGTGGTAGACTTGAACTATTTTTATCACCCTGTGTAATCACGATAGACGACTTGCTATTAAACCTCTCTGCTTACACTACCGCTATAGAGATATAGGGTCTGAGCTTTGTTGGTGTCCATGAGATTTCTATCTTAATTGTGGATTTCGATTGGTATGATATGTGTGCAACGAGAGTTGGCATGTATTACTTTCGTGTTGTCTGATTAGGATCAACAGTCGCATGTTAATCAGTAATTTCAATTCTAGATGAATTCGATAATGAAGTTAGAATCCCATGTGTTTTTCCTATTCTGAATTTGATTAGTAATTTTAGTTATTAGTATAAAAGAAACCATCCTTGTTAATTGTCTTGGCAGTGAAATTGATCATACATTGTTGCATAGGTGCGTATTCTTAATTCACCAGTCTCTGTGGGATCGAACTTAATATATTACTTGTGATCACGTGCGCTTGCGTGTAGATTTTTGCGAACAGTATCTAACTTCCAAACATCCTTTTCAGTAATAGGTCTTCTGTATCCTTGCTGCATAAGAGGAGTAATCCACCCAAAAAACATCCCTACCACAAGGATTAGGCACCAGACTGTTAGTTTCAATGCAACGAATTTATCATTAGATATATTACTAATAGGCTCAAACTAACAAATTTAGTACTATTATTGTGTAGCAAATTTGGCAATAAGAAATGGAAAACTATCATAGTCCACAAAGTACCCTACTACCGGCTTCAAAGAAAGTGAGTCAAACTTACCACACTGCCTTGTAAATTATTTCTCTAATATGATATATATATACTTAAAGCTATGTTGAGTACGACAATCTGATAGGTACATATTGCAAGACATATGTTCCTGTTAAAATAACACCCTTATGTGTTCATCATATATACAGGTAAATCGCAAAGGGGGTTTAAGTATGTGGAGAGATATATAGTGAACCTTCACCACTGATAAGTTAAGGTAACCAGCAAAAATATATAGGGAGCTTATGCAGTACTACTATTCAAGGATATATGCTCACTGGAAAAATGTTGGCCTCTCTCTCTGGACAAACATGATCACCTCCAAGAAGTGCTTCATACTTTGTGTCATCAGAAGACCCCGTTGACAGTGGGATGTAATTCGGATAAGGGTCCAGATTCGGAATGTAAAAAGGAGAAGCATTCCAAACATAATCTGCATCATAACATGTGTTACATTTATCGAAACAGAGATTAAAGGAACATAATCTGCATCATAACATGTGTCACCATACTTTTATCTTTATGCCTTCTAATTCGGAAATTATAATCACCATTTATTCTGAAACTGGAGAACCGAATTTTGTCTTTTAATCCTACATATTTAGTAAATTCTTCTAACAAAGTCTGGTCCTCCACCAAACCAAGTTCCTAATAATTTACTCATAGCAGAAGAACCTTCTTTATTCAGGAACCCAGAACAAGCCAATAATAAAAATGGGAAAAAATCTCAAATTGGTCACTGAAGTGAGCCTGTGTATCAAAAGTTATATCAAATTTAACGGGGTCTCATTCGTAACACTTTAGTAAAACATAATGAAGCTGACGTGGCGACTTGTGACTCAGATTGCAACGGTCACAGGAGATAAAAGAAAACTAAGATAAAATAAGATAAACAATTAAAACAATACAAACTTACCTTCAACAGTAAGTTTTTACCTTACCTTCAAGAATAGGTGCTAAAGGTGATGATCGTGGCGTTATGTGGCTTGTGACTATCAAGTTTTTATTTTTATAATTGTTTATCTTATTTTATTTTCGTTTTCTTTTATCTCTTGTAACCGTTGCAATGTGAGTCACAAGCCACGTGACGCCACTCAAACACTCTGTCAGCAAACTAACGTCATGTCATTATCCGTTACTAGAGTGGTACGAGTGAGACCCCGTTAAGTTTGATAAAAACTTTTGATACTACAGGCTCACTTCAGTGACCAATTTGAGATTTTTCCCTAATAAAAATACCAGAGATAACATTCTTAGGGACAAATGACAAACCTTGCAGAAGAATGTACACATGTACAAAAGCAATACAAACCTGCACAAAAAGTAGCTATTTTTAGTGAACTTCCCTGTCAAAGGTTCACAAACACCTACATGCCTACTGGCTACTTACATCAGTGATTAATTTTAGTGCACATCACACTTTAAAATTTAATTTGAAGACCCAGTAATTTCTCTATAACAAGTAATATAACTCAAAAAAAATTGTTAACTCTACACAATCAAACATTTCACATGTCAGTACAACCAACACAGATCTCAGCCAAATTTCAGAGGTCACCAGACGACAAGAAGAATTTCAAACAGAAATGAGAACTACAGTACAATCTCAGCCCTTAAACAGGTGAATCACATGCAACACCATGATGATGGGGATTTGGGATCTCTCGATGAAGGTGTAGGCTTAAGAGTTTCGCAATCCCACTTTTCAGGGACTAGGGTTTCAAGGGATTACCAGTCGGAACAATGATAAGGAATGGACAGTTGAAGACCCAGGAGTAGGAGGGGAACTTTCAGACCGGAGGAACCTAGAGATGTCAAAAAATAGATCTACCAAAGTTTGATGGTACCAACCCGGGTAGATGGATTTTGCCGCCAAAGAGAAATTTCACCTTTTATTGTTTCAGTGACGAGGAGAAATTAGAAGAAGCGTTACAGTGGGAGCATAGAAACAGAATGATTATGCGTTGGGAGGATATGAGGAGTTTAATCTTGCAGCAGTTCTGATCGCTACACATGGGGACACTTTGTGACCAGTGGCTCACCATAAAACAAAGAGGAACGATATAAGAGTTTCAAAGGCATTTAATCAAGACGACAACGACACTATAGAAACTTCTCCAAATCATTTTAATAGTCATTTTGTAATGGATTGAAGGAAGACTTCAACGTGCGAATGAAGTATGCATACGTTGAAGCAAGCCATGAAATTAGCTCAAAGTGGAAGAGAAGTACATGGGAGTACAAAAGTCCAATAAAGGTAAAGCCAAACTCACTCTACCTATCAAATTTCATCTACAACAAATAGCCCTAGTCTAGACCTTTCTCATAGTTTCCACACCTCAGGGTTAATGGTTTTAACATGGGGGTATATGGGGAAATCGGGGTTACAACACAACTAAGCTCTAATCAGTCCTCACAGAACAGTCCAAAGACAATGACTCATGCATCCCTAACGCCAAGCCCATTGGTAGTTAGGCTTCTATCAGCCAGCAAATTTCAACACAAAAGAGAAAAGGCGTTATTTTAGGTGCAATGGAAAGTGCATGGAGGAGCAGATATATAAATAAAAGAGTTAAGGATATTGCTTACAGAGGAACAGAGGAAGGGTGTTATAGAGGGATTGTGCACCTATCAACCCGAAGTTTCTTTAAATTCCATCATTGATTATCATCACCAAAGACGATAAAACTAAAGAGGAAATCAGAGGGAGAGTATGTGGTACTTATGATTGACCCTAGGGCGACTCATAATTGCAATCATAGAAAATTCAGGGTGCCTGTGGTTAAAACTAAAGAATTTAAGTGTATCCTTAGGAAATCGGGAGGCTGTAAGAGGTACGGGAAAGTGTAAGAATTGCTCCTACATTAGCTAGGGGAGATATTATCGAATATTTGTACCACTCGGGTTACAGGATTCAGATGCTATTTTGGGATGTTGTGGTTGGAGAAATTAGGAATTATTAAAACAAACTGGAAGAACTTTAAGGTTGAACAGCAAATCATGGTGTTACGAGAAGACCTGTCCTTAGTTCATTTATTGATTTTAATCAAGGCAATGTTAAAAACAGTTCGCAGCGAGGGAGGGGGGATTCTAGTGGAGCTCTATTAAGTAGATGGAAAAGGAGAGGTGCACAACAAACCAACAGCTCCTAAATTTCTATCAGCCAATACGAACAAGTTTTTCAAACATCTGACAGCCTTCCCGCTATAGTGATGAGTGACGATATAGGCAACAACCCAGTAAGTGTACAGCCCAATCTGTCGATTCCCACAATTCAAAAAGACGAGATTGAGAAAGTAGTGCATTAAGTGCTTGCATCAATGACCAAAAACTGACCTCGGGTAAAAATTCTTCAAGGAAATCAAAAAGGTCAGCATCACGGTATCTGCGACAAGGAGATATATAACTGCAAAGCGGATGTACCATCGAAATGCTCGAACATAAATTTTTGTTTCCAAGGCAATCATCAGCAACATAAATCCCCAAGAAAGAGCACTGATAATCAAGGAAACCACCTGTGATAACAATAATGTAGTCCTGATTATAAATGTTCTACTCTCTCATGGAGAAGAAACATAGGTGAATGTACTACAACAATAAAAGGACAGATTGTGCAACCTGCATAAAGATCTTCTATCCCATTCAGAATTCAGAGAGTGCAATTATATATATAATTGATTGAAAAACAAGAATAAACACATATAAAGTTGTGACGAACTGTAGTTGTATCATGCATGGAAAAACTCGAAATGGGGATTGTGTCATATGTTAAAGGGTGCAAAGTAAAAGCAGGGCTATTTTTTACTTTGTAAAGGATGTTTAAGTAGTGTCATATATTACAGTTCTTCAGAAATTGAATTAACTTGTAAATGTAACTGTTACTTTAAAGGAACTACTGATGCTGAAACCTGTAGATGGCATCTCCAAAGCCACCAATTATCCAATAAAAACAATTACTAATGACCAACTTATGGTACACCTTAGAAGAGCAATCATAGTAACTTAATAAAATTTGCAAGCTAGCCCTAATGATCATGATACATGTAACTAACTGATATGAGACAGAGAGGGAAAGAAAAAAAGCGCACCTCAAAAGGTGCAAACCCGGAGTCTTCATTCAAGTTAAATAGTGAAACCCCAAAACCCAATCTGAACAAAGGCTCAGCAGTACAGTAAGTGGTTATAACCCCCAATACATAGTTATAAACATTCGATCTCAGACAAAACCGCTGCACCATAACATCCCTTGTAATCAACCATATTCGGTACAAGCACAAAATCAAAAGCACCAAATGAGATACACTGATCACAAAAGAATCTATGCCACATGGTGTATAAGCACCAAATGCACTCTGCGTCTCGCTTGCCCAAATACCATACCTTATAGGCTGGCAATACCAATTAAGAACATTTAAACTCATTATTCTTTCACAACTGAACAAATTTACAACACTGACCACAAATTACATACTCAAACACCACTTCTTAGCAGTAAAACTGCGAAATTTTCATTCAGACCTTCCAATTTTCATCAAACACACTCCAAATTAATCACTTTCACAGCCATTGCAAAACCTGTAACAAACAGGTTGCAGATTATGTCAGTCACACTATTTAATTTCAAATATCAAACTACTCATAAAACAGTTAACATATATACTCCTTCCGTCCCACTCAAACTGATTTATTTCTCGACTAAAAATCATTGTTTTCCTATTTCTATCAAGTCAATCTATTAAATCTACTACTCAAATATATGACCTTAAATTAATTTACATTTTTGTGATTTACATATTTCGCAAAATCAACAATTTCCTATAAAAATCACTGTTTTACTAATTCTACCAAGTGAACAGATTAAATCATTTATCTACTACTCAAACATATATAATATTAAATTATTTTACTTTTTCGTAAAATACATATTTCACTGTTAGGGTATAATATGATCTTGGTTTGGTTACTTGACATGATATCAGAGTTCTGCCGCGCCCGAGACTCGGGTTTGACATGAAGGCAAAAATCAAAAAGTCATTTTAAGCGGGACTGAAATAGTTTGAAAAGTACTTTTTTCGATAAATCAGAAAAAACCCAGCTTTCACCAGAGAAATAACAAAATCGACGATAACAAATCCATATCACACTCACATATACATATGCAGAGGCCAAGCGATCCGTGCACACCGATAACGAATGCAATCGAAGCACAAGTAAACTGAAGTAAACTACTGTGAAACTGGACGAAATATGTCTTAGCAGCTGTTAGCATGCTCGAAAGAATAAGAACATGGGACCCGAGAATCTTTAACTAGAAGTCAACCCAACCATTAATTGACAAAACTACAAACAGCCGACGACAAACAAATTTAGGAATCGTTTGGATATCTACCGGGTTTTATTCATTCTAAACTCATGCTTCCTCCGTCCCCCTTATTCTAAACTCATGCTTCCTCCGTCCCAGTTAATTTGTTTGATGAGAGCTGACACACATTTTAATGATCTTATAAAACATTGTTTGATAAATTATTTTGAATTTTTTTCCTCAATAAAAGTTTGTTGTTTATATTTTTCTAAAAAAAAGTTTTTTTAAAAAAACAAGTTATACAACTATGTATTATATGTGTCTTAAAATGCGTGTCGAGCAGTATGAAAAACTGTAAATAAATTAGAGGGACGGGGAGTACATGATATTTGATCGGAAAAAAAAACTCAGACCTAATATCTTAAATCTCCGGATATGGGTTTTTGATAGTTGGGTATGAGATAGATGTATGAAACACATTCATATTTGATTTTTTTCTGTCTTTATTTAAGTAACAAAATATTAATGTTTGATATAAAATTAAATTAATGATGCAAAAATATGTAATAGTAATAATTGTATTAATATTTTTAATTAATATAAATTAATAAGTTATGTTTTACAAAAATTGTATATATTGATTCCAGCACTTAACCACACACATGATATCAAATATGATACCTCAAACTCATATCACATTTACACGATTTCTCAATATATTTGAATTTTTTGTCTCTATTTAAGTAATGAAATATTAATATTTGATACAAAATTAAATCAATATTGCAAAAATATATAATATCAATAATTTTATTAATATTTTTAATTAATATAAATTAATAAGTTAATTTTTACAAAAATTATATATATTGATTGTTTATAGCACTCAACCGCACACATGATGTCAGATATGATACCAAATGACCTCATAAGGTGTCGGCACTGTATGCATGCAGGGGGAGGACATAAATTTGACGATTCTGAAATATTGTCCTGAATGTATTGTTTTTATATTTTCTTTTAAAAAATATATTATTCTAATATGTTTCTCAGAAAAAAAATAATCAAAACACAACTTCGTCCTATATTTTGCTTCGCATAATATTTTTTAATTTTCAAATTTCTTGTAACGCAACTTGAAACCGTGTCTTTCTCCTCAAAAAGCAATTTCATTTTGATAATGTAATACTTGAAATGTCCGGTTCTTTTTGGTTGGATTTTATGTTATTTCTCAAATTACGCATTTCGTCACAAAATTTCTTATTATTTATTAATTTCAAAAATTATACATTTTAATTTTGACTTAATTTTATTTTTCCACGGGTGAAAAAGAAAGTGACTAAATTTTTTCAGTTTCTATCTAGACATATATAATATAATAATCTTATTATATAATATCCTAACATTCGCTCAATAACAAGTTACTACGTCAAAATCATAATTACTTCTTTTGGTTTTCCATGACCTTTGTAGTTTAGGTCAGAACCCAAAGATAGATATTAAGGTTTTATTTGGTAATTAGGAGATTGAATCAGATATTTTGACTAATTATTGAAATAGTTGTTTTGACTAGCTGATTAAACTAATGATTTCTTGTAAAAGTGTTTGGTAAATAGCTGTTTGATTAGTTTTTTATGACACATACCAAAACCTCTAAACCAAAACGCTCAATAAAATAACTTTTTGAAAAAGGGAAAATAGATTTTTTCGTCACTCAACTTATTGTGTATTTAAAAACGTACCACTAAACTATATTTTTTTTTCTTTTTGTCACTAATTTAAGGTTCGGATTTTTTTGTCACTAACGTTAGGTTCAGAATTAATTATTAACACTATTTTATTCTTTTTAGCATTATTATAATATAGTGGTAGTCTGCAATGTCATCATGATCTGATATGTGTCGATATCTTTATGTATAGTACTCCATATGTGCCCTAGGTAGTTAATCTTAGCGGACGAGTGTTTGACATGCTTCCAAGACTCCTAAAAGATTTAGTTTCATAAATTGTTTTATTTTTTCTGAATAAAAATTTAACTTTTGACTTTTTTACACAAAAAGAAAATATCAAAATCATGTTATGGAACTATGTTTTATAAGAAATGGGAACCTCAATACATGCCAAACATTGGGAAAGAAATATAAATAAATGAGATGGACGAAGGGAGTAATAGTAACATAAATGAGCGGTAAAATCGAGGAGAATTATATTTAGAATTCCGAAAATTCATTAAATCATCAATTTGAAATCAATATGACTTCAAACAATTTATCATCTACAATCAATTCTCAAGTAAAATTGAGTCAAGTGATACTATATTTTTGTGGAGTTAAACCACCATTAATTTAGATATCATATAAACCTCAAATCAAGTTTAAGAAATTCTGTAATTGTCTATTATCTATTTTTGTTATAGTATTCGTCCTTATTTTTGTACAGTAGTATAAATAATTGCAGATGATCTAACCATGATTTTTATAAAAAAAAATATAATATAGACACTAGATATTGCTCATGCAGTGCATATCGTAAGTCAGTTCATGGCAGCTCCTCGCACTCCTCACTTCACAGCCGTCCTTGACATACTTTGTTATGTTAAAGGCACCATATTCTATGGATTATATTATTCATTTGACTCTCCACTTGAGTTACATGCTTACTCGGATGCTGATTGGGGCGGTGATCCTACTACCAGATGTTTAACTACTGGATTTGTTTCTTTCTTGGAGACTCTCTTATTTCTTGGCGGAGTAAGAAACAATCTCTTGTTTCTCGATCAAGTGCCGAGTCTGAATATCGAGCTCTTGCTGACACCACACAGGAATTAATCCGGCTACGATGGTTACTCGAAGATATGAGTGTAACTCATTCTCTGGCCACTCCTATTTACTGTGACAGCAAAAGTGCTATAGACATTGCTCACAATGACGTCTTCCATGAGCGCACTAAACATATAGAGATCGATTGCCATTTCACTCGTCAACAAGTTTCCAAAGGCACAATTCATTTACATAGTATCACGAGTGCAGATAATACTGCAGATATCTTTACAAAAGCTCAACCTACTGGCAGTTTTGGCAATTACATTTCCAAACTCAAGTTATCAATTCGAATGTTATCAATTTAATTCGAATGAAATATATATAGGTATAAAAAACATAATAAAGAACCCCGCTGAATCAAAATTATAATTAAGTACAGTTTATTTAGAAATCTATAGATTAAATTCACTTTCCTCCATTGTATTTCATACTCTATTTTATGATCATATTTCAAAATGACTATTATAGTTAATATTCTTACTATTTCTTTATTTTGTATATAATAATGAATTATATATTTTTATATAACTAAATGAAAAGTTAATTTTACAAATTTTCAAATTTCTAAAATATTATTTATAAAATAAAATCATTTTTAACTAATGTCACATATTTATAACATTGTGTTTTTTACAATTTATTAAATACGTGAAAAGTTTGGTATATTGGCAATTAATAGTTTGACAGTATGTAACAACTTATTAGGTAGGGAGGTAACCCCATAAAATAGGAACTCAAAATTAAATGGTTAAAAATCATTAAAAACTAAATTATAAACAAATAACTTGATGACTAAGGAACCCATGCAATAAAAAGGGCATTCAACTACAATAATAAAATCAAATATTTGTATTAATAGTAAATACAAAGTTAAATGACACATACTCACATGGAACAAAACCAAACTACAGTTTTTCGAGAGATGAAAGGGGTGAGAGCTGCAGGAGGCAAATTTATGTTAGAATATATTTGAAACCAAACAGGACGAAGCTACATAGGGGCCATGGCCCCCTAGGGTTTCCATAATGTTATTATTTGTGTTATATAATTTTGAAAAAATTATATTTTATCTACATATTTATATAAATATAAAAATTTGGGCCCCCTAAAAAAAATATCTGTTCGCTCCTAAAAAAAATAATTTAACATTGTAAAATAACGTTTTAATTCTTAGATTTCTCTAATTCATGTATTAGACCAAATTTAAAAATAAAAACAAACAAAAATATGGATATACATACAATTATCCTATTTTAAAAAAAATGTAGAATGTAATATGTGATAAAGTTAAACATCAATATGGATCTTTTAAAAAAACAAGAATCTTTGGTGGAGGTCTCAGAAACTTATACCTCACTTCTCATTATCGTAAAATAGATTTAGTCCTCGTGTATTATCAGTTTTTTAATTAATATATATTAATATTGATTTTACTCATCGTCAATTCAAATTTCATCATCCAAGTAACATTTTTATTTATTTAAACTGTAACTTGTCATCTTCTAAATAATCGTATGTTGTTTTTGTAAGGTTAATAGGCATAATATGTAGTTTTTGAGGTATTGTTAAAATTTTACTTGCTTCTATTCATAATATAATTTCATTTAATGTGTATTAATTGCTAATTAAAGATTACAGTATAATTTAGAGTTATTATGATGAGTTTCCCGATCATTTTATACTTAAATATAGTTGAAGATAAATAGCTAAATATTTTAGTTGACACAATTATATATTTGATATCTTGATTTAAAAGAACGCAAAGTTTTACTATAATTTTTTTACTAGTATTTTTGTATTTATTTTATATTGAATATTTTATTGTGTTAACAAAAAATTTTAGTGTGTCGAAGAAATTTTTTTGGCCCCCCTTGTGGATGTTTGCTGGCTTCGTCCCTGCTTTCAATGATAGAGTTTTGCTTGAACCACCATCGTTATTTGATTTGCTTGTTAGCCTCTATCCCAGAACTGCAAGGATATCACACAGATCAGCTCAAAAACATATAAACTGTTCGATATCAAAAAATCTATATTTTGGAGAAGAAACACAAACCCTACATCCTTGAATAAATTCTTTGTTTTAACGCTCTCAATGAAAGGAGGTTCTTTATGGATGATAACTATTCTGCTACACAGGAAAGTATTCTAATACATTATTTAATTATTTGATTGTCTTGAATTATGGAAATACCAAAAATAGAAGATATGTAGATATTCGCAAATAGATTTTTCCCGATTTTGCCCTCGTTAATAATAGATTTGGATATATTATGGTTGATTCTTAAAAAGGTAATATATATTCTAGCTAATATAATCATATATATATAGGGATAGGATCAAATAAAAACTTTTTAATTTGCAAACTTACAAAAAAAATTAATTTCTTTTATCCTCCCAACATGTTAATCCTTAGTTATAAACTCCATCTATGCTGAAAATTATTGAAAAAACATCACAATTTAAAAAATAATGCACAGATAAATCGTGCATTTAACAAATTTGTAACTGGGGTTCAAGCGGTAGAACATTAATTATTATTGTGTTGAATATATTTATAGAGATGCTTAAACTATACCTCTGGGGTTTGGGTAGGGTCCAGGAAGATAAATATCGGTTATATACTACGTTTAACTTAGTTATGACATTGAAAAATTAGTTTTTTGTACTTTTCCAACATAATTTTAATCGATGTTCAACAAAATATCTTAAAAAACTGTTGAACTCAAGTTATATATGTGTTGAACAAAAAAAGTTGTAAGTTTGTACGAGAACCCTCCCTCCCCCTCTCTCTCTCTCTCTCTCTCTCTCTCTCTCTCTATATATATATATATATATATATATATATATATCATGTAAAATCATTTATTTTCAATATAATAATCGTATGAGAAAATATATAAAGCATTTTACCACTGAAATTTTCATTTTGATATATTTTTTCACTAAGGTCAAATAATTAAAATATCCTTTTCATAATAAGTTGCAAGTGAAATTATTTTCTTTTATAATTTATTAATCGCTTATATAATTTAAAATATAGAGAGTTTCTCATAAATACCCAAGTTCAAAACTTTTTTTGAAAAGTTTCAAACTGAGTTATTAATTATAAGATTAAGCTACAATACAAGTTACTAACACTAATATTGTTACATATTTGATGATGTCACAGGTATCTAACTTGTTTAGTGTGCAGAAGCAAATATTAGAGTTTAGCTGAAATCAGAGTTTAACGACTGACAGCTGGATCAGAGTTATCGATGATCAGAGTTTGCAGGCGGCTGATTTTCAGGAGCAGATCTGACTAAATACGAAGATAAAGATCAAGGGAGATTGTGCAAATCAGGACAGCAGAAGGATAGCTACTGATTAGATTAGTTTTAGGAAGCAGATAATTATAAATCAATCAGTAGATATCATGTAACTGTGTATATAAACACAGATTAGGGTTTACTCTATAAGAGTTAGAACATCAAGAATATTATTCTTGTAACCCTGCAGCTCTTAGTGATAAGATATAAATCACTAAGAGAGTTTTTGTAACCTACTGAGTTTTGTGAATAAGAGTTTACTTGTTGATTCTCTTATTTGATTGTTTTATTATTGATTGTGTTCACTATACAGTTTTATATAGTGAGTTAATTCGGCCTAAAAAGTGGTATCAGAGCCAGCTCTGTTAATATACCTACAGTGAGATCTTAATCACACAATCATGTCTGAAAAATCACAAACTTCAAACAGTAGATATGAGTCACTTAGGGTTCCGGTCCTCAAGGCATCTGAATATCCTATCTGGAAGGTTAGAATGGCTATGTTTCTGGAATCTACAGATCCAGAGTACGTGGACAGGATTTATGATGGTCCACACATGCCAACAAAGCTCTCTGTTGCAGTTGGAGATGAACCCCAGAAGATGATCCCCAAAGAAAAGAAAGACTATACTCCTGAGGACATCTCATCAATCAGTAAAGATGCAAAAGTAAAACACTTGTTGCACAGTGCTCTTGACAATGCTATGTCAAATAGGGTGATGGATGCAAAACTGCAAAAAAATATGGGATGCTTTGGAAGTCAGATGTCAAGGAACCAAAGCCATCAAAAAGAACAGAAGAACCATACTTACTCAAGAGTATGAACACTTTGATTCAAAATCTGGTGAATCATTGACTGATCTTTATGACAGGTTTGTCAAGCTGCTGAATGACTTGTCTCTGGTGGATAAAGAATATGATTTAGAAGATTCAAATCTCAAATTTCTGCTTGCTCTTCCTGAAAAATGGGATTTGAAGGTAACCACTATAAGAGATAATCATAACCTTGAAGAGATGTCTCTGGTTGATATCTTTGGAAGATTGAAAACTTATGAACTTGAAATGGAGCAAAGGAGCAAACGACATGGTGGGATACCCAAACCAGTTGCTCTAAAAGTTCCAAGAAGAAACAGCTGTGAAAAGCAAAGGAAAAGCACATGTCAAAAAGTCTGACACTGAGTCATCAAACTCTGATGATGACTCAGACACTGATATACTTTCAGACTCTGATGATAGTGATACTGAGATGATGCAGCTGGCAGCACTGATGGTGAAAAGCTTTAAGAAGATGGCTTACAAGAACTTTAACAAAGGGAAGAAGTTCTCAAGGAAAGACAGAAACTCTGATAAGAAGTCCTTCAAAAGGAATGAAGGCAAAGAAGAAAAATCTGGAAAAGTTGATAAGTCTAAATACACCTGCTTCAATTGTGGTGAGAAAGGTCACTTTGCAACTGAGTGTAAGAAAGCCAAGAAAGAAAAGGAACAAGCCTTTATCACAAAGAAAGGAAGCTGGGCAGACTCATCAGAATCAGAGGAAGAAGTCAACTATGCCTTGATGGCAAATATGGACAACAGCACTGAGACTGTTGAAACTAAGGTACCCCATTCCACTCTTGCTTTTGACACTGAAGATATAACTGAGTTAAGATTGTTTCTCAAAAATATGCATGTTAGTTATAGAGATCAGACTCTAGAAAATGAGAGACTAAAATCTGAAATCTTAGAAGTTAAGAAAAGGAATGATTATCTTGAGCAAGAACTAGTTCAGGGCTAGAAGTTCAGAAGGAAAGAGATGACTCTGTTTTTGTTAAAAATGAACTCTTAAAGAAAATGCTTCTCTTGAATCAGAACTTGTTAAGGAAAGAGAGATAATCAGAACTTGGACTAACTCAGGAAAGACTACTCAGAATATCCTAGAAAGTGGAAACTGGAAGAAAGGTTTAGGATACTCTGATAAATATGAAGCTGAGTCAGATAAACAAGAAACCATTAAAATTGAAAAACCTAAGGTAGTTCCAGTAAGATTTGTTGCAGAATCAAAGACTCAGGACAAATCAAAAACTGAAAAACCTAAACAGGTTAATATTGGTTTAATGACTCAGAAACAGCTTAAGCATAAGCTCAAGGAGGTTAAGAAGAAAACAGGATTAAGGAACCTAGGAAAAATAGAAATGGGAAGGTAGAAATAAACAAAAGCAACAATTATATGTCTATTCCTAATGCTCCTAGGAAAACTTGTCATAACTGTGGTAATCCTAATCATCTTGCTTCTTTTTGTAGGAAGAATAAGGACATAAATGCTATGTCTTCCAAATCAGAAGTTTAAGACTAGGAATACTAGATTTAGACCAGAAAATCCTTGTTTTCATTGTGGTAGTTTATGGCATTCCATTTACACTTGTAAGGAATACCATAGTTTATACTATGACTATTATGAATTAAAACCTTCTTTGAAGAAAAAGATTGATTCTCCTGGTTTAAACTCTGTTAAAAAGTCTGTTAGCACAAAACTCTGATTTAATCTCTGATAATCTTCCGCTGCTAGTGTTAACAAACTTAACAAGAACAAAGGATCCAAGCAAGTCTGGGTCCTTAAAACTAATCATTAGTTGTGTATGTGATTGCAGGGCAACAGGAAAAACATCCTAGTTCTGGACAGTGGATGCTCAGGACATATGACAGGAAATAAAGCCCTGCTATCAGACTTTGTGGAGAAGGCTGGCCCAAATGTTTCTTATGGAGATGGCAACATAGGAAAACTTTGGGATATGGCAATATCAATCTTGGAAATGTCATCATTCAATCTGTAGCTCTGGTCTCAGGACTTAAGCACAATCTGCTGAGCATAAGTCAAATCTGTGACAGAGGATATCATGTTGATTTCCTAGAAGAACACTGTGAGGTCATTAGTAAAAGCACTGGAAAAGTTGTTCTGAAAGGATATAGACATGGGAACATCTATGAAGCCAAGCTCTCTTTAAACTCTGAAAGCTCTGCAATCTGTCTACTTGGCAGAGCCAGTATTGAAGAAAGCTGGAATTGGCACAAGAAATATCTCACCTGAACTTCAAACAATATAAATGAGCTAGTGAAGAAAGATCTTGTGAAAGGACTTCCCAATCAGTTTTTACTCCAGATGGACTCTGTGACTCCTGTCAGAAAGCAAAACAGAGGAAGTCCTCATTCAAAAGTAAAACTGAGTCCTCAATTCTTGAGCCATATCATCTGCTTCATGTTGATCTGTTTGGACCAGTAAATATAATGTCCATTGCAAAGAAAAGATATACTCTGGTCATTGTTGATGAATTTACCAGATATACTTGGGTATATTTTCTACATAGCAAGGATGAGACATCATCTCTGTTAATTGAGCATGTCAGACAACTGGACAAAATTTCTAAAGATGCAGTAAAGATCATCAGAAGTGATAATGGCACTGAGTTCAAGAATTTTAAGATGGAAGAGTTCTGTAAAGCAAATGAAATTAAACAGGAATTTTCAGCACCTGGAACACCTCAGCAAAATGGTGTTGTAGAAAGAAAGAACAGAACTCTGGTTGAAGCTGCTAGAACCATGTGGAAGAAGCAAAGTTACCAACTTACTTCTGGGCTGAAGCTGTGCAATCTGCTTGTTTCACACAGAATGCAACTCTGATAAACAAGCATGGGAAAACTCCATTTGAGATGGTCAAAGGCAGAAAACCAAATCTCAAATACTTCCACATATTTGGGTGTAAGTGTTTTGTTTTGAAAAATCATCCCTGAACAGTTGACCAAATTCGATTTAAAAGCTGATGAAGGAATCTTTGTTGGCTATCCTCTGTCAACAAAAGCCTTCAAAGTTTACAATCTGAGAACAAGGGTAATCATGGAATCCATTCATGTATCCTTTGATGATAAGAAAATTACTGGAATGGAAGATTTTGCTGACCATGAGCAACTGAGATTTGAAGATGAAGATGCATTCTCTGACTCCATAAACTCTGACTCTGAGATCATATCAGAGTATGTCACTCCAACTCCCAACCTCAAGCACATGTTGAGGGGGAGCACTTTCAAAATGAAAATCTGGATGAAAATGTTGAAGACTCGGCAGAAAACTCAACTCTGATTCTGACTCCTCAAACTCTGATCATTCTACATCAGAGAATCATGAGAACACATCTTCAGGGGGAGCATCAGAAACTCAGAATACTCATGGAGATAGCATGGATAATGGGGGAGGATCTAGTTCCAGAAGTCATCTGCCACAGATGAAAGGAAGTGGACAAAGTCTTACACACCAGATTTGATAATTGGAGATCAAGATGCTGGAGTACAAACCAGAACGGCAACAACAAATGAATGCTTATTTCACTCATTTTATCTCAGACAGAACCAAGAAAGTGGAAGAAGCCTTAAAGGATGCAGACTGGGTGACAACAATGCAGGAAGAGTTAATGAATTTGAAAGAACATAGTCTGGACATTAGTACCAAGACCAAAGAACAGATCAATAGTTGGTACCAAATGGGTCTTCAGAAACAAGACAGACAGTGATGGAATAATCACCAGAAATCAGGAATTGACTATGATGAGACGTTTTGCTCCAGTTGCCAGATTGGAAGCAATCAGAATTTTCTTGGCTTATGCAGCACACAAGAAATTCAAAGTGTTTCAGACGGATGTAAAGAGTGCTTTTCTAAATGGAGAGCTGGAGGAAGAAGTATATGTTGAGCAACCTCCTGGATTGTGGACACAAAATTTCCAGATCATGTCTACAGACTGGATAAAGCACTGTATGGACTAAAGCAAGCACCAAGAGCATGGTATGAAACTCTGGCTCAATTTCTTTTGGACAGTGGTTTCAACAGAGGTACAATTGACAAAACTTTAATCTATCTCAACCATGGTAATGATCTGCTTTTTAGTTCAAGTTTATGTGGATGATATCATTTTTGGATCTACTATAATCCTAAACTCTGTGAGAGATTCTCAAAGCTTGTGCAGTCCAGATATCAAATGAGCATGATGGGAGAGTTGAGCTATTTTCTGGGACTTCAAGTCAAACAGACTGATGAGGGTTATTTTCATTAATCAGTCTAAATATACTAGAAACTTGCTAAAGAAATTTGGCATGCAGGATAGCTCAGCTGCTACCACTCCAATGGCAACAGCCACTAAGTTAGATAAAGATACTGGATCACCAGTAGAAATTACTAACTACAGAGGTATGATAGGCTCACTTCTATATCTGACTGCTAGTAGACCTGATATCATGTTTGCTACCTGTCTCTGTGCAAGATTTCAAGCAGATCAAGAGAACCACATCTTGTAGCAGTCAAAAGGATTTTCAAATATCTCAAGGGAACAGTTGAGATGGGACTCTGGTATCCCAGAGAATCAGACTTTACACTGATTGGTTACTCTGATGCAGATTTTGCAGGATGCAAAATAGACAGAAAAAGCACAAGTTGAAGTTGTCAATTTCTTGGAGGAAGACTGGTTTCTGGTTCAGTAAGAAACAAAAATCAATTTCCACATCTACTGCAGAGGCAGAGTATATTGCTGCAGGAAGCTGCTGTGCTCAGATTTTATGGATGAAAAATCAACTGCTGGACTATGGGTTATCTCTTACACAAATCCCTATTTATTGTGATAACCAAAGTGCTATTGCCATAAAGGAATCCAGTACAGCACTCCATGACTAAGCATATCAGCATAAGATATCATTTTATCAGAGAGCATGTGATGGAAGGGAGAGTAGAACTTCACTTTGTTCCAACAGATCAGCAGTTAGCAGATATCTTCACCAAACCACTGGCTGAAGCAACATTTACAAGACTTGTAAACGAATTAGGGATGATCTCTGGTCCTCTCTAAACTCTGATACATTGCATAATAATATATCTGTTAGTAATTGTTGTTATAAACTTGATCTACAACTACATATGTTATTCTCTGATCTAAACTCTGATGATTATGCACTGATATGACAGACTCTGATATTTAAACTCTGACCCGACAAACTCTGATGACATGAATATTCACTGATAAGAGATATTCCTGTGAATATGTGTTGCAAATACTTGAATTAGATCATGAAAAACTCTGGAGTCTGATTTTTGGGACATTACATATGTGGAAATCTATGTTACACAAAACATGATTTAAACTTGTTACTTAGACTGCCTTACTTCTTAAATATTAGATAAGTACTCAGTGAAGAACTTGCTTTACTCCCCTTATGAGCTAAGACTGATTAGATCTCAGATATGGATCACAAATTTGTTTCCACTCAGAAAAGAAAAGAAAAGACAAGAAAAGAAAAGAAAAGAAAAGAAAAGAAAGAAAAATCATTTCAGGTACTCCTTTGAGATCTTAGAAATTCTGTGAAAGGAAAGATCCATGTGCACTGCTGGTATTAAGCAAAATGCATCAGAAAATTGTATTTTTCTTGGTGACCTTTCAACATTTTCAGATTACTGGAGAAATACTCTGAAAAATAAAAATCTGATGAAGGTTATGACTCACTTACCCTGAGAAGTTTCCTTTCAAAAGATTAATGTCTTAAAAACGAGGAGAAACCTTATACTCTGATCCATTTTGTGAGAAACTCAGCTTATGAGATGGTTAAAGCATCTTCTGTATATCTGATTCTTTCTAATTTTATTTAAGAAATTTGTCAATCTCTGTTTGCAATTAGAATAATCATGTCAACACACACCTCTCACTCCACATCTGTGATTAACAAAATTTATGACAACGAGTGATTTTTGATTAAATTCAAATAATCGTTTGCAAACTCTGAGGAAAAATTGGTTGTCAGATTTCCTTATTTATCTCTCATCAGTGCAAAATTTTATGACTAATCGTTGTTTTGTCTCATAATCTGCCATTTATTTAAACTCTGGTGAATAGTCAAACTTTTGATTCAAGTCGGAGTTTAAAATAAATGATATTTTTGGTCAGGAAAATATTAGATTTAATTGTTAAACGCTTACAAAATCTATTTGAATTCCTGAGTGGAGAAAAACACGGTGCATGTTGTGTTTTCTCGGAAATTGTTACTCACTTGCAGATACGCACGCAAGTAATAATTACCGACCCACTATTTTTTTGTTACCGTTAGTCATATGCCACGTGTCCCATTATCTCCTTAAGTCAGTAAATCGTGTCTATACAGATATATATATCCGTTTCAAAAGTTTTTCACTTTTTACACACGATTTTTACTGTTCTCTCTCACTCGTTCTCCATTCTCTACTTTCACTTGTGAATTTCATCAAACATCTCATCTACACTACACATTTCTTGCATTTTCACAGAAAATGTCTACAAAAGCTTTCGAGTATGATGGTGCCAAGTTCGTCACCAACAAACTATGCTGCCCTTCTATCCAATGATGATGCTCCACGTGAGTTTCATCTCATTCAGGATTATCTTGCACACAGTGATCTCATGTATGCTCTGACCCAGCCTGAAGTTTTATCACATGTACAAATTCTCACATTCTGGTGCTCGGCAAGATATAATGATGGAGGTGAACATGGATCTCCCTCGCTAACCTGTACCTATGAGGGTCAGGAGTATTTGGTAACGCCTGAAACCGTTAGAAAGGCGCTTCATCTTCCAGAGCATTCCAAGTTCTCCAGCTCTGTCTCCACTCAAACCCTCAAAGATATGATGCAATTCTTTGGCTATTCTGGTAACACTGACAAAATAGGGGGAGCTCAGGCGTCCACATCTCTGCAAGGAGTGGAGCTTTTTCTACGATTGCATCACCAGGGCATTCGGCAACAAATGTAGCAACTTTGATGCCATCCCTATTTTCAGTCAACAAATTGGGTACTCTCTTCTTCATAATCTCAAGTTTGATATGGCTCCTTCTATTTTGAGATTTATTGGAGATAGAAAATCAGAAGATGAGAATATTGTTTATTTTGCTCGTTTCTGTCAATTAATATTCTCTTATTGCTTTCCTAATGTACCCTTGCCTGACTCTGGTACTGAGTTACCGTTTAAGATCACTAAGCGTGCTTTTACTGATCTTATCAAAAAGGATAGTAAGAAACCCAATCCTCCAGTTTTTGCTATTCCTGTTACAGTTCAGGACAAGTTGAGGGTTGCCATGCCAGACAAATATGGAACCCTATTCTCTGATGAGAACTTACCACATCCTTCCTCCTCTACTGCTCACATAGACATTGTTCCAACCTCTGGTCCTTCCCAACAAGGGCCAGTTGTAAAATCTGACCAAACCTTACCCTCTGGTTCTTCCCAAAAAGGGCCAGTTGAAATATCTTCACCAAAGAGAGTTCTCAGGTCCTCCAAATCCCCAACAAAACCCTCTCCTCCTCCCAGAAAAAGGAGATTTTTGCAGAAAATATCAGACTCTGACTCTGATGAAGCACCTGAAACCTCCACCACCAGCAAAGAAACAGAGAAAAAAAATCAAGCCAACCACAATCACTGATCTAACTGTTGAGCCACCTCAGTCAGAGGATCCAACCCAGGCCTTGATCCCATTCTCTGATCAACCCTCTGGTGCAGAGCCTGTCATGATTGAACCTATCTCTGCAATTCCAATTGACACAATGGCAGCTGACACACAAATGTCAGAATCATTCTCTGCACACAATGATCAACCAACAGTGACAAAATCTGATGAAGGGTTGAAGTTGAATCAGGAATCTCTGATTCAACATGAAGATAACATTGCAGCTGACACTCTTGTATCAGAAAAGCTTCTGATGTCCCCAGTCAGTCAGAAGATGCACAGATAGAGCTGGTCTTGCAAATGATTCAAGATTCTATGCTTCAACCTGAAGCTATTGTTGCAGCTCCTGCTCAGGAGATCCCTATAGCTGCTAACTCTGATGCAGCTACTGAAGCTCTGGCATCTCATACTCTGAGCATTTTTGTTGATGAGACTGCAGAAGATGATGCAACAGAGGTCACATCCACTCCTATCCAGATTTCTGGTCTTCACCTCTCTATCTCTGAGTCAGTCAGAGATACTATACCTGAAAGGGCTGATTCTCCTATACCAGCACTGTCACCAGTCAGAGAATCTTCTCCTATCAGAGCTCCTACAGTTCCAAGCTCTCCACTTCCATCCTCTGTGCCTGTCAGAAGAAAAGTCTGCAATGTCACCTATTATCAAAGGATGTGCACAGCTACACCTCCTTCCATTGAAGACAGACTCACTTCCATTGAGGCTACTCAAGTGTCTATGCAGTATACTCTGACTGATCTGAGCTCCTCTGTAGCTCAGCAGGTTAAAGCTCTTACCTCTGATAATGTCAAAAAGGGGGAGAAAGTGCTTAAAGACAAATGCAAAAATGACCAGTTGTTAATGAATAAAAAGTCAGACGATGATGATGAAGAGGGAAAATAAGGAAGCTGCTAAGGAAGCTGTTAATGAAGAGAAATCTGTTAAGCAGTTGGTACAGATCAGAGAAAGGAGCAATAAGGATGCAAACTCTGAGAGATCCAGATCCAGAGAATCAAAGCAGAAGCACAAAACTATGGAGATGACTGCTATATCTCAAATTCAGAGTATAAATGAGGCAGTCAAGGTTTCTGATGAAATTTCTAAAGAGCTTGTTGTTGTGATTTCTGAGATTGGACAGAAGAAAGAAGATCTGATTTTTGAATCAGATAAGCTGATTGAAGCTGGAGACCCTGAGTCTCAGAAGTTCTGCCAAACTCTGAAATTCAGAGGCAGAGAAACCACCCTATTCTACAAATCTCCCTCCTTACAAGCAATTGATGAAGCTATGGCAAGGAAAATATTTGGAAAAGGAAAATCCAGGAGTGGATATAGAGGCCATCAGACTTGAAGAAGAAGATTGGCTGCTGAGAAGAAGAAGATTAGCAAGACAAAGTCTGATGAGCAGAAACAAATCACTGATCCCTCACAGAAACAGACAAGACCAAAGCAAAAGGGATAGTGATCAGTGAGGTGAATTATACTGATATCAACAGACCAAGAACCAGATCTCAAACTCAATCTGAGTCTGATTGAAAAGACAAAGGAAAGAAACTGTTGATGGAGTTCCTCCATTCCTCCTGTGATAAGAAATCAGTGATCAAGATAGCATCAGAGAATCCTTCTCAGAGGATGATAAAGCTAAGCAGGAATGCAAATATAATTACTGATGTATCTGATCAAGTAGAAGAAAAGGAAGCTGGTTTAACCAGAAGAAGAAAGGGTGATGACAGATCAATCTCTGACATGACTTTAACCTCTGACAATGCTCAAGTTAAAGCTACAGTAACAGAAGAAAAGATTGAAGATGCTAAAGCCTCTGGCTGAAGATAAACTCTGAAAAGACTCAAGATCAGAAGAAAAGAAAAGTCTCTTGGAAGCCTTGGTACAAGTCTGTACAAGGAAAGTCCAATGCTCACCAGAATCAGGACTCATGGAACCAGAGGAAAGGAAGCTTATGACACAACTGGTTTAGGTCACAGGAAAGAGAAAATTCAAACAGATTCAGCAACCATTTTCAGAGATCCTTATCCTCTGACTGAGAAAGTGGGAGATGCTGTTACTCAGAAGGATCTAGATAAAGTTGAGTCAGTGCAGATCCTTATGGATACTCATGATGGTGCAGGAGACAAGGAAAAGATTGCCATATTTCTGGAATCTGGCAGAGTCTACAGAGTTTCAGAAGCTGATTTGTGTTAAAATCTCTGAGAGAGCTTGAACACTTTCACTATATGCTGGAGATCAAGAATGAAGCTACTCAGAGATGGTCTGATCTGATGAAAGGACTATAAATGAAAAGAGAAGATTTTATGGAGTTGAAGTCTGATGAAGAATAAATTCCCAAAGATAGCTCAAGATGATGTTCTGAAATTTGTATGGAAAAGAACAGCTCTGTTATGGAGACAATTGCTAACACCAGAATCTTGGGTTACAACAATGATGCAGACAGACCAAGGGTGATTCAGCTTGGAGAGGCAATGCAGAGAAGCAAGGTAAATGCCTTGAGAGCAGCTATCTATCAAACTGGTGATGATTCTGAAGAACTCAGAAATGTCAAAGCTCAGATGATCCAGACCTTGAAGATGAAAGAAGAAAATCTGATCAACCAGTTTGTCAGAGAAAGCTATGGATATAGGTTGATTTGATAGGTAGTTTTGCTTGTTCTGTAAGTAGTAATTAATCTTGCAAATTAATTATTTCATGCATTTGTCCTTGATTATTTTGACATCATCAGTAAATATATAGAACTTGTTCATTCTGTCTAATGTACAAGTTGGGGGAGATGTTACATATTTGATGATGTCACAGGTATTTAACTTGTTTAGTGTGCAGAAGCAAATATCAGAGTTTAGCTGAAATCAGAGTTTAACGACTGACAGCTGGATCAGAGTTTATCGATGATCAGAGTTTGCAGGCGGCTGATTTTCAGGAGCAGATCTGACTAAATAAGGAAGGATAAAGGATCAAGGGAGATTGTGCAAATCAGGACAGCAGAAGGATAGCTACTGATTGGATTATTTTAGGAAGCAGATAATTATAAATCAATCAGTAGATATCATGTAACTTGTATATAAACACAGATTAGGGTTTACTCTATAAGAGTTAGATTATCGAGAATATTATTCTTGTAACCCTGCAGCTCTTAGTGATAAGATATAATCACTAAGAGAGTTTTTGTTAACCTACTGAGTTTTGTGAATAAGAGTTTACTTTGTTGATTCTCTTATTGATTGTTTTATTATTGATTGTGTTCACTATACAGTTTTATATAGTGAGTTAATTCGGCCTAACAAATATTAACATCAACAATTTTGTAATCCACACCCCCATATTACTTGAAAGCAATACATAAAAAATTATAAAGTGTTATTACATAACGTATGGAATAAAAATGCTATAAATTATTACTCATTACTCACGATTCATTAAATAAATCAAATTTTCTTTTTTATTTTTAAATATAGTGTTGTTAATATGTGTTGTGAGAGGAATTGATACAACACCCCCAGAACCGTATAGCACAATTGTGGGGATATGCGTTATAACTACGTAAGTTACGGCTAGCTTTAGGTGCTACCGTTACATAACTCTAAGAAAACTAGTGTATTTATGGGTTGAGCTCGCAAAGGACCAAGCAACGAAGCCGGAATTCTGGAATTCCGTCCCGTATAGTTGCCCGGAAATAATGTCACGAAGGTTACACGTGCCTCTCTTTAGAGTGTAGAACTTGTGATTATGAATCTGAATCCGTCTCTTTGGAAGGTGCCTACATACCCTATTTATAGGGATCAAGCCCATGTAGTTCTTGACAAGCGTGAGTGAAAAGATAAGCTCTTATCCCCTCTAGTTTAGGATAAAACAGCCTTCTTCCATAGTTATCCAGTGGAATCCCACTCCAAGTAGGTCACTCGAAGCCTTCATGTTGCATGTATATCCGAACTATTCAAGAATTATCTTCACATATTGTAATTATCTCCAAAAGAGATGTATTTATCCTTTAATTCGTGGATAAATAGCAGCTGATATACTCCTAATCCACCTTCAATTCGTCCTCCTAGAAGTAAGGAAGAAGAGTCCTGCTTGGAGTCTGCCTGCCGTTCTGCCCCGTTCTGCCCAGGCGGCGGAAGCCCTGTTAGCGGCATCCCCTAACTGCAGCCCCGCAGCTGCAAGTCAAGATGCACTTAGCGGTAACCCCTAGCGGAGGTAACCCCTAAAGCGCCTTCAGGTGCAACCCCATTCTGATGGCAGCCTCCATTATCCTTCCAATGCAAGTCCCCATGCCTTATTATATGCCTTCAAGGGTTCACCCGGCCATGGTGAAGCCCAATATCATTTACCAACTGAATCGAGTAACCCCAAATAAAGCCCAGACAATATAATGGGCTATAAAATAAGCCCAGAGAGATTTTATGGCACAAAAATATGATATAAAATTGATATTAGTCTAATTTTTTAAATATACTTAGCTTAATCGAAGTTTCAGATATTTCGATAAAAATACAAAAAAAAAACAAAATACTAAAATATACAAAAACCATGACTGTACTAAAAACCGAATTCTTTTAATTCCGTATTTGATTAACCGAAACAAATGCTCACTCATATGTGTATACTTTAAGAGACCTTTTACAAAAGAGAGAATGAGATACCCCATCTATATACCGTTGATCTTTAAATAATTCAGTTATTTTGAGACTGCACATTAAAATTATTTGACTTAATATGCATATCAAGAATGAGTACTTGGACTTGAGAGGTACTCGGATCAGAATCAGATGTATCAAAAAATAATTTCATTTATTTTTGACAAACTTTAGACCCAAGTTTTATCAAAGTAATCATTATTAGACTCAAAATCAAATTATGTGCCATCCAAGCAATGTTAAATCAGTTAGGAAAAAGGTCTGAGTCTGAGTATCGACCGATTCAACTGAATTTTGAAACACCGACTATAATAAAGAATTATGAATAAATAATCATCATATAAATTGTCAAAGAATAAAAATTATTTAAATTATTAATGATAATTATATATGCTACACATATCATACTACATCAAACTCTAAAAAAGTTAAAAATAATTAAGTTGTAATATATAAATAATTTTCCATCAAATTGATAATAAAGTAAGGATAGAGTAGCGGATGATCGACCAAAATATGATCGATATATCGTCTAATCGACGAGTCACAAATTGATAGTAAACGTTTAAATATGTGTATGATGTATTAATGATCTTAAACTTTAGTGTTTGGTAACTATAAAAAATGGGAGGGATAAAATAATATATATATATATATACAGGCACTTGCTCAAATAAGAACTTTCTTAAAATGAGAACCGTGAGAACTTTTTTAATTTATCAAAATCTCATTCATTTGAAAGGCCCCGCCAGGGGCACCTTCACAAAAAATGTATATCATTTTTTGTCTCCACCTAGCTAGCCGAAAAAAAAATAAAAATAATAAAAAAAAAATCACTGATGACGTGGCAGTGGACTTTTTGTTTGAATTTTTTTTTTTGACTAGCTAGGGAGAGACTAGTTTTATATACATTTTCTATATTAGGTACCCACTAGTTTGATGTTTAGATTAGTCAAATTATGATAAATTAAGGAAGTTCTCACGATTCTCATTTTAAGAAGTTCTCACTGGAGTAACCCTCTGTATACACACACATATATATATATATATATTTATAGAGGGGGCTATTCCGTTACAAACCAAACTACCATACAAACCTAAAAACCACTATGTCCACTCTCATTTTTGCTATGAGCACTCCAATTTATTTATTTTTTATTTTTTTTAATTTTCTAAGGGGTCCACACTGACGTGGAAGCAGGCCTGCTGATGACGTGGCAGGTCTGCTGCCACGTCAGGACCTGTTGACGTGGCAGATGACGTGGTAGTGCCACACCATCAGTGGAGGACCCCAGTGCTGACGTGGAAGGGTGACGTGGCAGGGGTGACGTGGACCCCGATGCTAACGTGGCAGGGGTAGAAAGTGTAAATTTTTGGAAGTTCATGGCAAAGCTAGGGGGGTGATATTATTAGTTTTTAAAAGTTTGAGGAGATATTTGATAACTTTGAAATTAGTTTTTTGGTTTGTAGGATAAGTGTCGTTTGTATTTGAACAAATGCCTATACATATATATATATATATATATATATATATGCTCACCCCGAGATTTATTAGAACATATACTAATTTGTAAGGCATATAAGCCTGCATTGTCAAAAAAAAACCTCTCGTATACAAATTGTACCGTATTAGTTTGAGTTGCTTAAAAATTTGTATACACACCAGCTCAAATCAAGTATTATTAATATTTTTAGCTGATTTTTAAAACAAAATTATATTTATAGATTTATAAAATCAAATATATTATAAAAAAAAGTTTTTTTTATAACTGCCTAACTTTTTGAATTTTTTTAGAAACATATTATTGCCAACTTTCAATATTTTGAGAAACGCCATTTTTTATAAATTATTTACAAAAATACGACTTCCAACTTTTACAACCTCATTTACAACAGTTGCAGATAAGAAATTTCATTTGCAACTTATGAAACCCCATTAGCAACAGTTTCAAAATGATGTTAAAGAAGTTGAAAGTCATATTTTTGTAAATAATTCTAAAAAAATTTCACCTTGACAATATTTTTGTAAATAATTTGTAGAAAGCTAGTATTTTTTAAATATTCCTAAAAATTTTAATTAAAATAAAAATTGGTATATAAATGTAGGCTCGTGCCTCGCACGGGTTTTCACTCTAGTTTCTTTATAATTTCTCAACAGTCGTATATGCATAGACATGTCGATTTATCCATACAATAGCCACCTATTATATTCCATATTTTTATACATACATCTTCACATGTATCAAGTACGCATCCATGATCATATTTCGTAGTACACTGGCATACTCCCTTCTTTTGATGAGAAACATTCTGATTATCTGCAATTACAAAAGTTTAGTATATAAACAAATTGTTTCTTGATTAAAGGCATAAATTTTCAAGATTCAATAAATCTACATGACATGTATATATAAAACACATTGTATTCTTATAGTTCAATAATTCATACAATTTTGTTAAAAATCTAATAATGAACATATCTTTAAAATATGTTTAAATTAACATATTTCTCCTCGAATTACATCTTTGCAAAATTAATTATTAAATAAGAACAAAAATGAAATGCGTGAAAATAGATGAAATGATCGAAAATAAATAGTAACAATGTAGGTACACGGGAATAGTTAAAGGTATAATAAAGATTAGATACGAAAATAGGTATGAAAGACATTGTACAATTTTGTCTTAATTTTTGGGTTGAATCATAGTTTGACTCATGAAAATGAAATCAGGAACCACTTAAACTTTTTAACCTTCAAACTTCAAATCGGTTACATTCCTTCCAAAATAATTCATCCCAATCAAATACAAATTTAATTTTCATTTTCAAAGATGAAAAACCATATGCTTATAAGTTAGATTGAATATCCAGTATTGCAGGACAACATTCACGATACACAAGAATCATCATATACATAAAAATTTTGGGATTCGTCCTTTTGAAAAGAAACAAATTCAATATACAATAGTTAACTTACATGTTACGGGACAAGTAGAAAAATCTGACATGGCAACATTCACCGTCATCACAATAACCATCATATACATAATAATTTGCGATTCATCTTTCTAAGAGAATGAAATTCAATATCAATATGAAAGATGTTGAGTTTAGGAGATATATAAATTCATTCAAGTATTTAAATATTTGATTATTAAAGGTTAAGATTTGATATTAAATGAATGAAGATATGATCATTCTAAAATTAGGCATTTAATAACAACAAAGATATGTATTAGAAAACTAACAAAAAAGGTGATAATATTCTTGATAAGGTATATATATTGGGATATTATTTGTGATTATAAAATATGATAGGATTTAAATTACTTTAAAAGGTAATGCATTAATTTTGGAAAAGTCAATTGAAGATATTTAAATATAAAGAAAGATATTTTTTTCCTTTTTAAACGAAGAATTTGTAAACAGAATTTTTTTTGTCCCTGGTGTATTACATTTACATATGAAATATATATATATATATATATATATATATATATATATATATATATATATATATATATATATATATATATATATATGTAGGGAGTAGGAAATCATAAAAACTTTTTTAAGTTACAAACTTACAAACTTTTTTTTTAATCTTCATCGTGTTAATAATCTTAGTTATATAAGTATCCATGTTGAAAATTTTTCAAAAAA
>NC_030382.2:10561769-10648406 GCF_001625215.2 Daucus carota subsp. sativus
TGATAACTAATGTCTGCTACACAGGAAAGTATTCTAAATACATTATTTATTATTTGATTGTCTGAATTATGGAAAACCAAAAATAGAAGATATGTAGATATTCGCAAATAGATTTTTCCCGATTTTGCCCTCGTTAATAATAGATTTGGATATTTATGGTTGATTCTTAAAAGGTAATATATATTCTAGCTAATTAATCATATATTATATATATACATATATATAATATATATATATATATATAGATAATATAATATATATATATATATAATATATATATATATAGGGATAGGATCAAATAAAAACTTTTTAATTTGCAAACTTACAAAAAAAATTAATTTCTTTTATCCTCCCAACATGTTAATCCTTAGTTATAAACTCCATCTATGCTGAAAATTATTGAAAAAACATCACAATTTAAAAATAATGCACAGATAAATCGTGCATTTAACAAATTTGTAACTGGGGTTCAAGCGGTAGAACAGTAATTATCATTGTGTTGAATATATTTATAGAGATGCTTAAACTATACCTCTGGGGTTTGGGTAGGGTCCAGGAAGATAAATATCGGTTATATACTACGTTTAACTTAGTTATGACATTGAAAAATTAGTTTTTGTACTTTTCCAACATAATTTTAATCGATGTTCAACAAAATATCTTAAAAAATGTTGAACTCAAGTTATATATGTGTTGAACAAAAAAAGTTTGTAAGTTTGTACGAGAACCCTCCCTCCCCCTCTCTCTCTCTCTCTCTCTCTCTCTCTCTCTCTAATATATATATATATATTATATATATATATATTCATGTAAAATCATTTATTTTTCAATATAATAATCGTATGAGAAAATATATAAAGCATTTAACCACTGAAATTTTCATTTTGATATATTTTTTCACTAAGGTCAAATAAATTAAAAATATCCTTTTCATAATAAGTTGCAAGTGAAATTATTTTCTTTTATAATTTATTAATCGCTTATATAATTTAAAAATATAGAGAGTTTCTCATAAATACCCAAGTTCAAAACTTTTTTTGAAAAGTTTCAAACTGAGTTATTAATTATAAGATTAAGCTACAATACAAGTTACTAACACTAATATTGTTACATATTTGATGATGTCACAGGTATCTAACTTGTTTAGTGTGCAGAAGCAAATATTAGAGTTTAGCTGAAATCAGAGTTTAACGACTGACAGCTGGATCAGAGTTTATCGATGATCAGAGTTTGCAGGCGGCTGATTTTCAGGAGCAGATCTGACTAAATAACGAAGATAAAGATCAAGGGAGATTGTGCAAATCAGGACAGCAGAAGGATAGCTACTGATTAGATTAGTTTAGGAAGCAGATAATTATAAATCAATCAGTAGATATCATGTAACTGTGTATATAAACACAGATTAGGGTTTACTCTATAAGAGTTAGAACATCAAGAATATTATTCTTGTAACCCTGCAGCTCTTAGTGATAAGATATAAATCACTAAGAGAGTTTTTGTAACCTACTGAGTTTTGTGAATAAGAGTTTACTTTGTTGATTCTCTTATTTGATTGTTTTATTATTGATTGTGTTCACTATACAGTTTTATATAGTGAGTTAATTCGGCCTAAAAAGTGGTATCAGAGCCAGCTCTGTTAATATACCTACAGTGAGATCTTAATCACACAATCATGTCTGAAAAATCACAAACTTCAAACAGTAGATATGAGTCACTTAGGGTTCCGGTCCTCAAGGCATCTGAATATCCTATCTGGAAGGTTAGAATGGCTATGTTTCTGGAATCTACAGATCCAGAGTACGTGGACAGGATTTATGATGGTCCACACATGCCAACAAAGCTCTCTGTTGCAGTTGGAGATGAACCCCAGAAGATGATCCCCAAAGAAAAGAAAGACTATACTCCTGAGGACATCTCATCAATCAGTAAAGATGCAAAAGTAAAACACTTGTTGCACAGTGCTCTTGACAATGCTATGTCAAATAGGGTGATTGGATGCAAAACTGCAAAAAAAATATGGGATGCTTTGGAAGTCAGATGTCAAGGAACCAAAGCCATCAAAAAGAACAGAAGAACCATACTTACTCAAGAGTATGAACACTTTGATTCAAAATCTGGTGAATCATTGACTGATCTTTATGACAGGTTTGTCAAGCTGCTGAATGACTTGTCTCTGGTGGATAAAGAATATGATTTAGAAGATTCAAATCTCAAATTTCTGCTTGCTCTTCCTGAAAAATGGGATTTGAAGGTAACCACTATAAGAGATAATCATAACCTTGAAGAGATGTCTCTGGTTGATATCTTTGGAAGATTGAAAACTTATGAACTTGAAATGGAGCAAAGGAGCAAACGACATGGTGGGATACCCAAACCAGTTGCTCTAAAAGTTCAAGAAGAAACAGCTGTGAAAAGCAAAGGAAAAGCACATGTCAAAAAGTCTGACACTGAGTCATCAAACTCTGATGATGACTCAGACACTGATATACTTTCAGACTCTGATGATAGTGATACTGAGATGATGCAGCTGGCAGCACTGATGGTGAAAAGCTTTAAGAAGATGGCTTACAAGAACTTTAACAAAGGGAAGAAGTTCTCAAGGAAAGACAGAAACTCTGATAAGAAGTCCTTCAAAAGGAATGAAGGCAAAGAAGAAAAATCTGGAAAAGTTGATAAGTCTAAATACACCTGCTTCAATTGTGGTGAGAAAGGTCACTTTGCAACTGAGTGTAAGAAAGCCAAGAAAGAAAAGGAACAAGCCTTTATCACAAAGAAAGGAAGCTGGGCAGACTCATCAGAATCAGAGGAAGAAGTCAACTATGCCTTGATGGCAAATATGGACAACAGCACTGAGACTGTTGAAACTAAGGTACCCCATTCCACTCTTGCTTTTGACACTGAAGATATAACTGAGTTAAGATTGTTTCTCAAAAATATGCATGTTAGTTATAGAGATCAGACTCTAGAAAATGAGAGACTAAAATCTGAAATCTTAGAAGTTAAGAAAAGGAATGATTATCTTGAGCAAGAACTAGTTCAGGTGCTAGAAGTTCAGAAGGAAAGAGATGACTCTGTTTTTGTTAAAAATGAACTCTTAAAGAAAAATGCTTCTCTTGAATCAGAACTTGTTAAGGAAAGAGAGATAATCAGAACTTGGACTAACTCAGGAAAGACTACTCAGAATATCCTAGAAAGTGGAAACTGGAAGAAAGGTTTAGGATACTCTGATAAATATGAAGCTGAGTCAGATAAACAAGAAACCATTAAAATTGAAAAACCTAAGGTAGTTCCAGTAAGATTTGTTGCAGAATCAAAGACTCAGGACAAATCAAAAACTGAAAAACCTAAACAGGTTAATATTGGTTTAATGACTCAGAAACAGCTTAAGCATAAGCTCAAGGAGGTTAAGAAAGAAAACAGGATTAAGGAACCTAGGAAAAATAGAAATGGGAAGGTAGAAATAAACAAAAGCAACAATTATATGTCTATTCCTAATGCTCCTAGGAAAACTTGTCATAACTGTGGTAATCCTAATCATCTTGCTTCTTTTTGTAGGAAGAATAAGGACATAAATGCTATGTCTTCCAAATCAGAAGTTAAGACTAGGAATACTAGATTTAGACCAGAAAATCCTTGTTTTCATTGTGGTAGTTTATGGCATTCCATTTACACTTGTAAGGAATACCATAGTTTATACTATGACTATTATGAATTAAAACCTTCTTTGAAGAAAAAGATTGATTCTCCTGGTTTAAACTCTGTTAAAAAGTCTGTTAGCACAAACTCTGATTTAATCTCTGATAAATCTTCCGCTGCTAGTGTTAACAAACTTAACAAGAACAAAGGATCCAAGCAAGTCTGGGTCCTTAAAACTAATCATTAGTTGTGTATGTGATTGCAGGGCAACAGGAAAAACATCCTAGTTCTGGACAGTGGATGCTCAGGACATATGACAGGAAATAAAGCCCTGCTATCAGACTTTGTGGAGAAGGCTGGCCCAAATGTTTCTTATGGAGATGGCAACATAGGGAAAACTTTGGGATATGGCAATATCAATCTTGGAAATGTCATCATTCAATCTGTAGCTCTGGTCTCAGGACTTAAGCACAATCTGCTGAGCATAAGTCAAATCTGTGACAGAGGATATCATGTTGATTTCCTAGAAGAACACTGTGAGGTCATTAGTAAAAGCACTGGAAAAGTTGTTCTGAAAGGATATAGACATGGGAACATCTATGAAGCCAAGCTCTCTTTAAACTCTGAAAGCTCTGCAATCTGTCTACTTGGCAGAGCCAGTATTGAAGAAAGCTGGAATTGGCACAAGAAATTATCTCACCTGAACTTCAACAATATAAATGAGCTAGTGAAGAAAGATCTTGTGAAAGGACTTCCCAAATCAGTTTTTACTCCAGATGGACTCTGTGACTCCTGTCAGAAAGCAAAACAGAGGAAGTCCTCATTCAAAAGTAAAACTGAGTCCTCAATTCTTGAGCCATATCATCTGCTTCATGTTGATCTGTTTGGACCAGTAAATATAATGTCCATTGCAAAGAAAAGATATACTCTGGTCATTGTTGATGAATTTACCAGATATACTTGGGTATATTTTCTACATAGCAAGGATGAGACATCATCTCTGTTAATTGAGCATGTCAGACAACTGGACAAAATTTCTAAAGATGCAGTAAAGATCATCAGAAGTGATAATGGCACTGAGTTCAAGAATTTTAAGATGGAAGAGTTCTGTAAAGCAAATGAAATTAAACAGGAATTTTCAGCACCTGGAACACCTCAGCAAAATGGTGTTGTAGAAAGAAAGAACAGAACTCTGGTTGAAGCTGCTAGAACCATGTTGGAAGAAGCAAAGTTACCAACTTACTTCTGGGCTGAAGCTGTGCAATCTGCTTGTTTCACACAGAATGCAACTCTGATAAACAAGCATGGGAAAACTCCATTTGAGATGGTCAAAGGCAGAAAACCAAATCTCAAATACTTCCACATATTTGGGTGTAAGTGTTTTGTTTTGAAAAATCATCCTGAACAGTTGACCAAATTCGATTTAAAAGCTGATGAAGGAATCTTTGTTGGCTATCCTCTGTCAACAAAAGCCTTCAAAGTTTACAATCTGAGAACAAGGGTAATCATGGAATCCATTCATGTATCCTTTGATGATAAGAAAATTACTGGAATGGAAGATTTTGCTGACCATGAGCAACTGAGATTTGAAGATGAAGATGCATTCTCTGACTCCATAAACTCTGACTCTGAGATCATATCAGAGTATGTCACTCCAACTCACCAACCTCAAGCACATGTTGAGGGGGAGCACTTTCAAAATGAAAATCTGGATGAAAATGTTGAAGACTCGGCAGAAAACTCAAACTCTGATTCTGACTCCTCAAACTCTGATCATTCTACATCAGAGAATCATGAGAACACATCTTCAGGGGGAGCATCAGAAACTCAGAATACTCATGGAGATAGCATGGATAATGGGGGAGGATCTAGTTCCAGAAGTCATCTGCCACATGAAAGGAAGTGGACAAAGTCTTACACACCAGATTTGATAATTGGAGATCCAGATGCTGGAGTACAAACCAGAACGGCAACAACAAATGAATGCTTATTTCACTCATTTTTATCTCAGACAGAACCAAAGAAAGTGGAAGAAGCCTTAAAGGATGCAGACTGGGTGACAACAATGCAGGAAGAGTTAAATGAATTTGAAAAGAAACATAGTCTGGACATTAGTACCAAGACCAAAGAACAGATCAATAGTTGGTACCAAATGGGTCTTCAGAAACAAGACAGACAGTGATGGAATAATCACCAGAAATCAAGGAATTGACTATGATGAGACTTTTGCTCCAGTTGCCAGATTGGAAGCAATCAGAATTTTCTTGGCTTATGCAGCACACAAGAAATTCAAAGTGTTTCAGACGGATGTAAAGAGTGCTTTTCTAAATGGAGAGCTGGAGGAAGAAGTATATGTTGAGCAACCTCCTGGATTTGTGGACACAAAATTTCCAGATCATGTCTACAGACTGGATAAAGCACTGTATGGACTAAAGCAAGCACCAAGAGCATGGTATGAAACTCTGGCTCAATTTCTTTTGGACAGTGGTTTCAACAGAGGTACAATTGACAAAACTTTAATCTATCTCAACCATGGTAATGATCTGCTTTTAGTTCAAGTTTATGTGGATGATATCATTTTTGGATCTACTATAATCCTAAACTCTGTGAGAGATTCTCAAAGCTTGTGCAGTCCAGATATCAAATGAGCATGATGGGAGAGTTGAGCTATTTTCTGGGACTTCAAGTCAAACAGACTGATGAGGGTATTTTCATTAATCAGTCTAAATATACTAGAAACTTGCTAAAGAAATTTGGCATGCAGGATAGCTCAGCTGCTACCACTCCAATGGCAACAGCCACTAAGTTAGATAAAGATACTGGATCACCAGTAGAAATTACTAACTACAGAGGTATGATAGGCTCACTTCTATATCTGACTGCTAGTAGACCTGATATCATGTTTGCTACCTGTCTCTGTGCAAGATTTCAAGCAGATCCAAGAGAACCACATCTTGTAGCAGTCAAAAGGATTTTCAAATATCTCAAGGGAACAGTTGAGATGGGACTCTGGTATCCCAGAGAATCAGACTTTACACTGATTGGTTACTCTGATGCAGATTTTGCAGGATGCAAAATAGACAGAAAAAGCACAAGTTGAAGTTGTCAATTTCTTGGAGGAAGACTGGTTTTCTGGTTCAGTAAGAAACAAAAATCAATTTCCACATCTACTGCAGAGGCAGAGTATATTGCTGCAGGAAGCTGCTGTGCTCAGATTTTATGGATGAAAAATCAACTGCTGGACTATGGGTTATCTCTTACACAAATCCCTATTTATTGTGATAACCAAAGTGCTATTGCCATAAAGGAAATCCAGTACAGCACTCCATGACTAAGCATATCAGCATAAGATATCATTTTATCAGAGAGCATGTGATGGAAGGGAGAGTAGAACTTCACTTTGTTCCAACAGATCAGCAGTTAGCAGATATCTTCACCAAACCACTGGCTGAAGCAACATTTACAAGACTTGTAAACGAATTAGGGATGATCTCTGGTCCTCTCTAAACTCTGATACATTGCATAATAATATATCTGTTAGTAATTGTTGTTATAAACTTGATCTACAAACTACATATGTTATTCTCTGATCTAAACTCTGATGATTATGCACTGATATGACAGACTCTGATATTTAAACTCTGACCCGACAAACTCTGATGACATGAATATTCACTGATAAGAGATATTCCTGTGAATTATGTGTTGCAAATACTTGAATTAGATCATGAAAAACTCTGGAGTCTGATTTTTGGGACATTACATATGTGGAAATCTATGTTACACAAAACATGATTTAAACTTGTTACTTAGACTGCCTTACTTCTTAAATATTAGATAAGTACTCAGTGAAGAACTTGCTTTACTCCCCTTATGAGCTAAGACTGATTAGATCTCAGATATGGATCACAAATTTGTTTCCACTCAGAAAAGAAAAGAAAAGACAAGAAAAGAAAAGAAAAGAAAAGAAAAGAAAGAAAAATCATTTCAGGTACTCCTTTGAGATCTTAGAAATTCTGTGAAAGGAAAGATCCATGTGCACTGCTGGTATTAAGCAAAATGCATCAGAAAATTGTATTTTTCTTGGTGACCTTTCACATTTTCAGATTACTGGAGAAATACTCTGAAAAATAAAAATCTGATGAAGGTTATGACTCACTTACCCTGAGAAGTTTCCTTTCAAAAGATTAATGTCTTAAAAACGAGGAGAAACCTTATACTCTGATCCATTTTGTGAGAAACTCAGCTTATGAGATGGTTAAAGCATCTTCTGTATATCTGATTCTTTCTAATTTTATTTAAGAAATTTGTCAATCTCTGTTGCAATTAGAATAATCATGTCAACACACACCTCTCACTCCACATCTGTGATTAACAAAAATTTATGACAACGAGTGATTTTTGATTAAATTCAAATAATCGTTTGCAAACTCTGAGGAAAAATTGGTTGTCAGATTTTCCTTATTTATCTCTCATCAGTGCAAAATTTTATGACTAATCGTTGTTTTGTCTCATAATCTGCCATTTATTTAAACTCTGGTGAATAGTCAAACTTTTGATTCAAGTCGGAGTTTAAAATAAATGATATTTTTGGTCAGGAAAATATTAGATTTAATTGTTAAACGCTACAAAATCTATTTGAATTCCTGAGTGGAGAAAAACACGGTGCATGTTGTGTTTTCTCGGAAATTGTTACTCACTTGCAGATACGCACGCAAGTAATAATTACCGACCCACTATTTTTTTGTTACCGTTAGTCATATGCCACGTGTCCCATTATCTCCTTAAGTCAGTAAATCGTGTCTATACAGATATATATATCCGTTTCAAAAAGTTTTTCACTTTTTACACACGATTTTTACTGTTCTCTCTCACTCGTTCTCCATTCTCTACTTTCACTTGTGAATTTCATCAAACATCTCATCTACACTACACATTTCTTGCATTTTTCACAGAAAATGTCTACAAAAGCTTTCGAGTATGATGGTGCCAAGTTCGTCACCAACAACTATGCTGCCCTTCTATCCAATGATGATGCTCCACGTGAGTTTCATCTCATTCAGGATTATCTTGCACACAGTGATCTCATGTATGCTCTGACCCAGCCTGAAGTTTTATCACATGTACAAATTCTCACATTCTGGTGCTCGGCAAGATATAATGATGGAGGTGAACATGGATCTCCCTCGCTAACCTGTACCTATGAGGGTCAGGAGTATTTGGTAACGCCTGAAACCGTTAGAAAGGCGCTTCATCTTCCAGAGCATTCCAAGTTCTCCAGCTCTGTCTCCACTCAAACCCTCAAAGATATGATGCAATTCTTTGGCTATTCTGGTAACACTGACAAAATGGGGGAGCTCAGGCGTCCACATCTCTGCAAGGAGTGGAGCTTTTTCTACGATTGCATCACCAGGGCATTCGGCAACAAATGTAGCAACTTTGATGCCATCCCTATTTTCAGTCAACAAATTGGGTACTCTCTTCTTCATAATCTCAAGTTTGATATGGCTCCTTCTATTTTGAGATTTATTGGAGATAGAAAATCAGAAGATGAGAATATTGTTTATTTTGCTCGTTTCTGTCAATTAATATTCTCTTATTGCTTTCCTAATGTACCCTTGCCTGACTCTGGTACTGAGTTACCGTTTAAGATCACTAAGCGTGCTTTTACTGATCTTATCAAAAAGGATAGTAAGAAACCCAATCCTCCAGTTTTTGCTATTCCTGTTACAGTTCAGGACAAGTTGAGGGTTGCCATGCCAGACAAATATGGAACCCTATTCTCTGATGAGAACTTACCACATCCTTCCTCCTCTACTGCTCACACAGACATTGTTCCAACCTCTGGTCCTTCCCAACAAGGGCCAGTTGTAAAATCTGACCAAACCTTACCCTCTGGTTCTTCCCAAAAAGGGCCATTTGAAATATCTTCACCAAAGAGAGTTCTCAGGTCCTCCAAATCCCCAACAAAACCCTCTCCTCCTCCCAGAAAAAGGAGATTTTTGCAGAAAATATCAGACTCTGACTCTGATGAAGCACCTGAAACCTCCACCACCAGCAAAGAAACAGAGAAAAAAAATCAAGCCAACCACAATCACTGATCTGACTGTTGAGCCACCTCAGTCAGAGGATCCAACCCAGGCCTTGATCCCATTCTCTGATCAACCCTCTGGTGCAGAGCCTGTCATGATTGAACCTATCTCTGCAATTCCAATTGACACAATGGCAGCTGACACACAAATGTCAGAATCATTCTCTGCACACAATGATCAACCAACAGTGACAAAATCTGATGAAGGGTTGAAGTTGAATCAGGAATCTCTGATTCAACATGAAGATAACATTGCAGCTGACACTCTTGTATCAGAAAAAGCTTCTGATGTCCCCAGTCAGTCAGAAGATGCACAGATAGAGCTGGTCTTGCAAATGATTCAAGATTCTCAGCTTCAACCTGAAGCTATTGTTGCAGCTCCTGCTCAGGAGATCCCTATAGCTGCTAACTCTGATGCAGCTACTGAAGCTCTGGCATCTCATACTCTGAGCATTTTTGTTGATGAGACTGCAGAAGATGATGCAACAGAGGTCACATCCACTCCTATCCAGATTTCTGGTCTTCACCTCTCTATCTCTGAGTCAGTCAGAGATACTATACCTGGAAGGGCTGATTCTCCTATACCAGCACTGTCACCAGTCAGAGAATCTTCTCCTATCAGAGCTCCTACAGTTCCAAGCTCTCCACTTCCATCCTCTGTGCCTGTCAGAAGAAAAGTCTGCAATGTCACCTATTATCAAAGGATGTGCACAGCTACACCTCCTTCCATTGAAGACAGACTCACTTCCATTGAGGCTACTCAAGTGTCTATGCAGTATACTCTGACTGATCTGAGCTCCTCTGTAGCTCAGCAGGTTAAAGCTCTTACCTCTGATAATGTCAAAAAGGGGGAGAAAGTGCTTAAAGACAAATGCAAAAATGACCAGTTGTTAATGAATAAAAAGTCAGACGATGATGATGAAGAGGAAAATAAGGAAGCTGCTAAGGAAGCTGTTAATGAAGAGAAATCTGTTAAGCAGTTGGTACAGATCAGAGAAAGGAGCAATAAGGATGCAAACTCTGAGAGATCCAGATCCAGAGAATCAAAGCAGAAGCACAAAACTATGGAGATGACTGCTATATCTCAAATTCAGAGTATAAATGAGGCAGTCAAGGTTTCTGATGAAATTTCTAAAGAGCTTGTTGTTGTGATTTCTGAGATTGGACAGAAGAAAGAAGATCTGATTTTTGAATCAGATAAGCTGATTGAAGCTGGAGACCCTGAGTCTCAGAAGTTCTGCCAAACTCTGAAATTCAGAGGCAGAGAAACCACCCTATTCTACAAATCTCCCTCCTTACAAGCAATTGATGAAGCTATGGCAAGGAAAATATTTGAAAAGGAAAATCCAGGAGTGGATATAGAGGCCATCAGACTTGAAGAAGAAAGATTGGCTGCTGAGAAGAAGAAGATTAGCAAGACAAAGTCTGATGAGCAGAAACAAATCACTGATCCATCACAGAAACAGACAAGACCAAAGCAAAAGGGGATAGTGATCAGTGAGGTGAATTATACTGATATCAACAGACCAAGAACCAGATCTCAAACTCAATCTGAGTCTGATTGAAAAGACAAAGGAAAGAAAACTGTTGATGGAGTTCCTCCAATTCCTCCTGTGATAAAGAAATCAGTGATCAAGATAGCATCAGAGAATCCTTCTCAGAGGATGATAAAGCTAAGCAGGAATGCAAATATAATTACTGATGTATCTGATCAAGTAGAAGAAAAGGAAGCTGGTTTAACCAGAAGAAGAAAGGGTGATGACAGATCAATCTCTGACATGACTTTAACCTCTGACAATGCTCAAGTTAAAGCTACAGTAACAGAAGAAAAGATTGAAGATGCTAAAGCCTCTTGGCTGAAGATAAACTCTGAAAAGACTCAAGATCAGAAGAAAAAGAAAAGTCTCTTTGGAAGCCTTGGTACAAGTCTGTACAAGGAAAGTCCAATGCTCACCAGAATCAGGACTCATGGAACCAGAGGAAAGGAAGCTTATGACACAACTGGTTTAGGTCACAGGAAAGAGAAAATTCAAACAGATTCAGCAACCATTTTCAGAGATCCTTATCCTCTGACTGAGAAAGTGGGAGATGCTGTTACTCAGAAGGATCTAGATAAAGTTGAGTCAGTGCAGATCCTTATGGATACTCATGATGGTGCAGGAGACAAGGAAAAGATTGCCATATTTCTGGAATCTGGCAGAGTCTACAGAGTTTCAGAAGCTGATTTGTTGTTAAAATCTCTGAGAGAGCTTGAACACTTTCACTATATGCTGGAGATCAAGAATGAAGCTACTCAGAGATGGTCTGATCTGATGAAAAGGACTATAAATGAAAAGAGAAGATTTTATGGAGTTAAGTCTGATGAAGAATAAATTCCAAAGATAGCTCAAGATGATGGTTCTGAAATTTGTATGGAAAAGAACAGCTCTGTTATGGAGACAATTGCTAACACCAGAATCTTGGGTTACAACAATGATGCAGACAGACCAAGGGTGATTCAGCTTGGAGAGGCAATGCAGAGAAGCAAGGTAAATGCCTTGAGAGCAGCTATCTATCAAACTGGTGATGATTCTGAAGAACTCAGAAATGTCAAAGCTCAGATGATCCAGACCTTGAAGATGAAAGAAGAAAATCTGATCAACCAGTTTGTCAGAGAAAGCTATGGATATAGGTTGATTTGATAGGTAGTTTTGCTTGTTCTGTAAGTAGTAATTAATCTTGCAAATTAATTATTTCATGCATTTGTCCTTGATTATTTTTGACATCATCAGTAAATATATAGAACTTGTTCATTCTGTCTAATGTACAAGTTGGGGGAGATTGTTACATATTTGATGATGTCACAGGTATTTAACTTGTTTAGTGTGCAGAAGCAAATATCAGAGTTTAGCTGAAATCAGAGTTTAACGACTGACAGCTGGATCAGAGTTTATCGATGATCAGAGTTTGCAGGCGGCTGATTTTCAGGAGCAGATCTGACTAAATAAGGAAGATAAAGATCAAGGGAGATTGTGCAAATCAGGACAGCAGAAGGATAGCTACTGATTGGATTATTTTAGGAAGCAGATAATTATAAATCAATCAGTAGATATCATGTAACTTTGTATATAAACACAGATTAGGGTTTACTCTATAAGAGTTAGATTATCGAGAATATTATTCTTGTAACCCTGCAGCTCTTAGTGATAAGATATAAATCACTAAGAGAGTTTTTGTAACCTACTGAGTTTTGTGAATAAGAGTTTACTTTGTTGATTCTCTTATTTGATTGTTTTATTATTGATTGTGTTCACTATACAGTTTTATATAGTGAGTTAATTCGGCCTAACAAATATTAACATCAACAATTTTGTAATCCACACCCCCATATTACTTGAAAGCAATACATAAAAAATTATAAAGTGTTATTACATAACGTATGGAATAAAAATGCTATAAATTATTACTCATTACTCACGATTCATTAAATAAATCAAATTTTCTTTTTTATTTTTTAAATATAGTGTTGTTAATATGTGTTGTGAGAGGAATTGATACAACACCCCCAGAACCGTATAGCACAATTGTGGGGATATGCGTTATAACTACGTAAGTTACGGCTAGCTTTTAGGTGCTACCGTTAACATAAACTATAAGAAAAACTAGTGTATTTATGGGTTGAGCTCGCAAAGGACCAAGCAACGAAGCCGGAATTCTGGAATTCCGTCCCGTATAGTTGCCCGGAAATAATGTCACGAAGGTTACACGTGCCTCTCTTTAGAGTGTAGAACTTGTGATTATGAATCTAAATCCGTCTCTTTGGAAGGTGCCTACATACCCTATTTATAGGGATCAAGCCCATGTAGTTCTCGACAAGCGTGAGTGAAAAGATAAGCTCTTATCCCCTCTAGTTTAGGATAAAACAGCCTTCTTCCATAGTTATCCAGTGGAATCCCACTCCAAGTAGGTCACTCAAAGCCTTCATGTTGCATGTATATCCGAACTATTCAAGAATTATCTTCACATATCGTAATTATCTCCAAAAGAGATGTATTTATCCTTTAATTCGTGGATAAATAGCAGCTGATATACTCCTAATCCACCTTCAATTCGTCCTCCTAGAAGTAAGGAAGAAGAGTCCTGCTTGGAGTCTGCCTGCCGTTCTGCCCAGGCGGCGGAAGCCCTGTTAGCGGCATCCCCTAACTGCAGCCCCGCAGCTGCAAGTCAGGATGCACTTAGCGGTAACCCCTAGCGGAGGTAACCCCTAAAGCGCCTTCAGGTGCAACCCCATTCTGATGGCAGCCTCCATTATCCTTACAATGCAAGTCCCCATGCCTTATTATATGCCTTCAAGGGTTCACCCGGCCATGGTGAAGCCCAATATCATTTACCAACTGAATCGAGTAACCCCAAATAAAGCCCAGACAATATAATGGGCGATAAAATAAGCCCAGAGAGATTTTATGGCACAAAAATATGATATAAAATTGATATTAGTTTAATTATTTAAATATACTTAGCTTAATCGAAGTTTCAGATATTTCGATAAAAATACAAAAAAAAAACAAAATACTAAAATATACAAAAACCATGACTGTACTAAAAACTGAATTCTTTTAATTCCGTATTTGATTAACCGAAACAAATGCTCACTCATATGTGTATACTTTAAGAGACCTTTTACAAAAGAGAGAATGAGATACCCCATCTATATACCGTTGATCTTTAAATAATTCAGTTATTTTGAGACTGCACATTAAAATTATTTGACTTAATAAGCATATCAAGAATGAGTACTTGGACTTGAGAGGTACTCGGATCAGAATCAGATGTATCAAAAAATAATTTCATTTATTTTTGACAAACTTTAGACCCAAGTTTTATCAAAGTAATCATTATTAGACTCAAAATCAAATTATGTGCCATCCAAGCAATGTTAAATCAGTTAGGAAAAAGGTCTGAGTCTGAGTATCGACCGAGTCAACTGAATTTTGAAACACCGACTATAATAAAGAATTATGAATAAATAATCATCATATAAATTGTCAAAGAATAAAAATTATTTAAATTATTAATGATAATTATATATGCTACACATATCATACTACATCAAACTCTAAAAAAGCTAAAAAGTTGTAATATATAAATAATTTTCCGTCAAATTGATAATAAAGTAAGGATAGAGTAGCGGATGATCGACCAACATATGATCGATATATCGTCTAATCGACGAGTCACGAATTGATAGTAAACGTTTAAATATGTATATGATGTATTAATGATCTTAAACTTTAGTGTTTGGTAACTATAAAAAATGGGAGGGATAAAATAATATATATATATATATACATATATATATATAGGCACTTGCTCAAATAAGAACTTTCTTAAAATGAGAACCGTGAGAACTTTTTTAATTTATCAAAATCTCATTCATTTGAAAGGCCCCGCCAGGGGCACCTTCACAAAAAATGTATATCATTTTTTGTCTCCACCTAGCTAGCCGGAAAAAAATAAAAAAAAATCACTGATGACGTGGCAGTGGACTTTTTGTTTGATTTTTTTTTTGACTAGCTAGGGAGAGACTAGTTTTATATACATTTTCTATATTAGGTACCCACTAGTTTGATGTTTAGATTAGTCAAATTATGATAAATTAAGGAAGTTCTCACGATTCTCATTTTAAGAAGTTCTCACTGGAGTAACCCTCTGTATACACATGTATATATATATATATATATATATATATATATATATATATTTATATAGAGGGGGCTATTCCGTTACAAACAAAACTACCATACAAACCTAAAAACCACTATGTCCACTCTCATTTTTGCTATGAGCACTCCAATTTATTTATTTTTTATTTTTTTTAATTTTCTAAGGGGTCCACACTGACGTGGAAGCAGGCCTGCTGATGACGTGGCAGGTCTGCTGCCACGTCAGGACCCGTTGACGTGGCAGATGACGTGGTAGTGCCACACCATCAGTGGAGGACCCCAGTGCTGACGTGGAAGGGTGACGTGGCAGGGGTGACGTGGACCCCGATGCTAACGTGGAAGGGGTTGAAAGTGTAAATTTTTGGAAGTTCATGGCAAAGCTAGGGGGGTGATATTATTAGTTTTTAAAAGTTTGAGGAGATATTTGATAACCTTGAAATTAGTTTTTTGGTTTGTAGGATAAGTGTCGTTTGTATTTGAACAAATGCCTATACATATATATATATATATATATATATATATATATATATATATGCTCACCCCGAGATTTATTAGAACAGATACTAATTTGTAAGGCATATAAGCCTGCATTGTCAAAAAAAACCTCTCGTATACAAATTGTACCGTATTAGTTTGAGTTGCATAAAAATTTGTATACACACCAGCTCAAATCAAGTATTATTAATATTTTTAGCTGATTTTTAAAACAAAATTATATTTATAGATTTATAAAATCAAATATATTATAAAAAAAAGCTTTTTTTATAACTGCCTAACTTTTTGAATTTTTTTAGAAACATATTATTGCCAACTTTCAATATTTTGAGAAACGCTATTTTTTATAAATTATCTACAAAAATACGACTTCCAACTTTTACAACCTCATTTACAACAGTTGCAGATAAGAAATTTCATTTGCAACTTATGAAACCTCATTAGCAACAGTTTCAAAATGATGTTAAAGAAGTTGAAAGTCATATTTTTGTAAATAATTCTAAAAAAATTTCACCTTGACAATATTTTTGTAAATAATTTGTAGAAAGCTAGTATTTTTTAAATATTCCTAAAATTTATATTAAAATAAAAATTGGTATATAAATGTAGGCTCGTGCCTCGCACGGGTTTTCACTCTAGTTTCTTTATAATTTCTCAACAGTCGTATATGCATAGACATGTCGATTTATCCATACAATAGCCACCTATTATATTCCATATTTTTATACATACATCTTGACATGTATCAAGTACGCATCCATGATCATATTTCGTAGTACACTGGCATACTCCCTTCTTTTGATGAGAAACATTCTGATTATCTGCAATTACAAAAGTTTAGTATATAAACAAATCGTTTCTTGATTAAAGGCATAAATTTTCAAGATTCAATAAATCTACATGACATGTATATATATAAACACATTGTATTCTTATAGTTCAATAATTCATACAATTTTGTTAAAAATCTAATAATGAACATATCTTTGAAATATGTTTAAATTAACATATTTCTCCTCGAATTACATCTTTGCAAAATTAATTATTAAATAAGAACAAAAATGAAATGCGTGAAAATAGATGAAATGATCGAAAATAAATAGTAACAATGTAGGTACACGGGAATAGTTAAAGGTATAATAAAGATTAGATACGAAAATAGGTATGAAAGACATTGTACAATTTTGTCTTAATTTTTGGGTTGAATCATAGTTTGACTCATGAAAATGAAATCAGGAACCACTTAAACTTTTTAACCTTCAAATTCGGTTACATTCGTTCCAAAATAATTCATCCCAATCAAATACAAATTTAATTTTCATTTTCAAAGATGAAAAACCATATGCTTATAAGTTAGATTGAATATGCAGTATTGCAGGACAACATTCACGATAATCACAAGAATCATCATATACATAAAAAATTTGGGATTCGTCCTTTTGCAAAGAAACAAATTCAATATACAATAGTTAACTTACATGTTACGGGACAAGTAGAAAAATCTGACATGGCAACATTCACCGTCATCACAATAACCATCATATACATAAATAATTTGCGATTCATCTTTCTAAGAGAATGAAATTCAATATCAATATGAAAGATGTTGAGTTTAGGAGATATATAAATTCATTCAAGTATTTAAATATTAGATTATTAAAGGTTAAGATTTGATATTAAATGAATGAAGATATGATCATTCTAAAATTAGGCATTTAATAACAACAAAAATATGTATTAGAAAACTAACAAAAAAAGGTGATAATATTCTTGATAAGGTTTATATATTGGGATATTATTTGTGATTATAAAATATGATAGGATTTAAATTACTTTAAAGGTAATGCATTAATTTTGGAAAAGTCAATTTGAAGATATTTAAATATAAAGAAAGATATTTTTTTCCTTTTTAAACGAAGAATTTGTAAACAGAATTTTTTTTGTCCCTGGTGTATTACATTTACATATGAAATATATATATATATATATATATATATATATATATATATATATATATATATATATATATAAATATATATATATATATGTATGTATATAGGAGGAAGATCCTAAGAAAACCCGGCTTATTAAGAAAATCGAGAAACTCACTTAATCACCGTTCATCTCATAATTATATTATTTATCAAAATATCAATCAAATCTACTTTATAAGGGATAGTATAGTAATCTTCTATATACATTTAATGCATTCAATAAATACATGCATTTAATACATTCAATCATTACATTTCCTTCTTCAAAAAGATTTGTCTAAGATTTGCTTCAATATTCACGCATAATCCATGCTTCACCAATCAAGCTCCCATATACGGATTAAATTATTAAATAATAAATATTATATAACTGATATAAATAATAAGATATGCAATTAATTGATTTCTTTTTTTATATTATTAATATTTATATCTCATTAATAGTTAGAGCATTTAGTGTATATTAAATTTGAATTTCAAATTTCAAAATTTCAAAGATTCACCGTGAGAAATAGAAAAGATTTAATAACATTATTTTTAGCATTTATTTTTATTTATGATTTTTTGACGTAGGAGGTTTCTTAAAGTATTCCTTTAGATATTATTATAAATTTTGTATTCGTACTCTTTTATATTAATTGGTTTAAGATTCTTCGAAATAATAATTATTAAAAATAATAAAAGAGTCAAAAGAATATCATAAGGTGAATAATTATTACAAGAAAATTCTCAAATTTAAAAAAATCTTGCATTACACAAATATTTATTATTAAAAATAATAAAATATTTTAGAGAATCTTCAAAATTTTATTATTTAAGAGCTTATTCTAAAGTACATTTAGATAAGATATTTTCATGGGTACTATCATGTGTAAGAAATTACTCAACGGAATCCGATCAAATATATTCTCATTAACTATAGGAGAGGTATTTCAGTTTTATTATATAACATATATGATAAATGTCATTTAAATGTAATTGGATTCCTTTAAGTGTTTATATTCATAGTAAAAAAATATAACCAGATTCCATTAAGTGTTTTGATGCATATTTTAAAAGAATCTTGCATGCCACAAATATTTATTATTAAAAATAATAAAATATCTTAGAGAATCTTTAAAATTTTATTATTTAAGATCTTATTCTAAAGAGCATTTAGATAACTCAATATTAGAGAAAAATTTCTGTATTAAACATGACTTTTCAATATTCAAGCAGCCGGTTATCCAATCTCAACAACCCATTGTCATTGTGCATTTCATAGATTATTGATGATATTCTTTCAATGATAGAGTTTTGCTTGAACCACCGTCGTTATTTGATTTGCTTGTTAGCCTCTATCTATCACACAGATCAGCTCAAAAACATATAAACTGTTCGATATCAAAAAATCTATATTTTGGAGAAGAAACACAAACCCTACATCCTTGAAGAAATTCTTTGTTTTAACGCTCTCAATGAAAGGAGGTTCTTTATGGATGATAACTATTCTGCTACACAGGAAAGTATTCTAATATATTATTTAATTATTTGATTGTCTTGAATTATGGAAATACCAAAAATGGAAGATATGTAGATATTAGCAAATAGATTTTTCCCGATTTTGCCCTCGTTAATAATAGATTTGGATATATTATGGTTGATTCTTAAAAAGGTAATATATATTCTAGCTAATTAATCATATATATATATATACATATATATATATATACATATATATATATATATATATATATATATATATATATATATATATATATATAGGGATAGGATCAAATAAAAACTTTTTAATTTGCAAACTTACAAAAAAAAATTAATTTCTTTTATCCTCCCAACATGTTAATCCTTAGTTATAAACTCCATCTATGCTGAAAATTATTGAAAAAACATCACAATTTAAAAAATAATGCACAGATAAATCGTGCATTTATAGAGATGCTTAAACTATACCTCTAGGGTTTGGGTAGGGTCCATGAAGATAAATATCGGTTATATACTACGTTTAACTTAGTTCTGACATTGAAAAATTAGTTTTTGTACCAACATAATTTTAATCGATAATCAACAAAATATCTTAAAAAAATGTTGAACTCAAGTTATATATGTGTTGAACAAAAAAGTTTGTAAGTTTGTAAGAGAACCCTCCCCCCCTCTCTCTCTCTCTCTCTCTATATATATATATATATATATATATATATATATATATATATTCATGTAAAATCATTTATTTTTCAATATAATAATCGTATGAGAAAATATATAAAGCATTTAACCACTGAAATTTTCATTTTGATATATTTTTTCACTAAGGTCAAATAAATTAAAAATATCCTTTTCATAATAAGTTGCAAGTGAAATTATTTTCTTTTATAATTTATTAATTGCTTATATAATTTAAAAATATAGAGAGTTTCTCATAAATACCCAAGTTCAAAACTTTTTTTGAAAAGTACTACATCTTTTTCATATATTTTGCAAAAAAATCAAACTTTTTAAAAATTGCAAAAATACTATATGCAACCACATGCAACCTTGCAACCAGATGCAACCATAATTGGGGCCAATTAGGTCAATTGCATATGATTGCATCTAGTTGCAGTCGGTTTTTTTTTTTTGCAAATATTTTCAGAAGATAGTAAAATAGTTGAAAAAAATATTGGAAAAGTGGCATTTTTGGTAAATTCTCTTTAATATATTCTACTTTTTTTTCCTATACTGATTCAAAGATGGTGAGGATCACTATTGGTCAGTATTTGATGATTCGTGTTAGTAGCTGGTTAGTAACTGACTAGGTCAATAACTGAACTGATGCATATCAAGATTGAAGAATAGATTTATTCAACATACCGAAGTCAGCGCATGGACTGATTTACTTTTGCTGATTTATAGGATCGTAACTATCAGTTAGGATATGTATGAAAACTAGTGTTCTAAAACTCAGAACTCGGTTCGGCTCAGCGAAGGGACGGAGTATGGGGTACTCGGAGTATTAGGGGACTAGTACTCGAAAAGAGTACTCGGTTGAAAAATCGGAGTAAAAATATTAATTTTTAATTATGATATGTATTTTAACTTTTCATAAATGATATGTAATAAAAATTTTATGCACTTTATTAATTTTAGAATGCAGATAATGCAGTCCAAATTGTAGATTCCCATAACTAGAAAAATTACTTAAAGAGATAACTTATAAGTAGATAATAGAGTTGCATAACCAACATTACAATGTTTAACCTCCGAAATAAGCAAAAATAATAATTTAATTTCTGGTCCAGAAACTTATGCAAAATAGTCAACAGTGAAAAATCATCTAAAATTTGACAATATCTCTCCATCAGATTCATCAAATATAATATCATCTTATACTTCAGCTTCAGACTTGAAATCATCTTCGTCATGCTCTCTAACATCTCTTTTAGGACCGACAAAGGGTAAACCAACAAATTCACCTTCATTGTAATTCACATCAATGGTTGAATCTGGTGAAATTTCTTCATCAATGTCACCACCTTCTACAATCCAACCTTGGGCCATACTTGCGTCACTAGCCAGCAAAATATCACGATTATCCTTCATCTTATTCTTTTTGTTTATGTTTACATTGAATTGCACATAAATAAGATTATGCAGCCTTTCAACATCTAATCGATTTCGTTTCTTGGTATGAATCTACATAATATATACAATAGTTATTTAATAAATAAACAAGTTATAGAAAGAAAATATAAAGAACACATACAATTAAAATTACCCCTTCAAAAGTACTCCAATTTCTTTCACATCTAGAAGAGCTCGAAGTTAAACTAACTATTATATGCTGAATTCTTGAAATCTTACCTGTTACGTGTTAACAATAACAAGTCAATAACAAAGCTCAACTGCTATATGAGGAAAATATACAAAGGCTGAGAAATTAAAAGTAGAAACAAAGGGCATTGAAAGTTACCAATATCTTCTAAAATCAAGTTCAGCCTGTGACTAGCACAGGATGGCAAGAAAATGTTTGGTCTCTTGACCTTCAATAATTTCGCAGCAGAGCCATGTTATTAGTAGCATTATCCGTCATGACTTGAATGACGTTGCCACTCCCTATTTCACCAATATATTTATCAACATACTCAAATACATTCTTTGCAGTGCGTGCTTCTTGTGAACTTTCAACAGAAGAAATAAAACATTTGCAATTAACGCAAAGATTCATAATGCTTCGCCTATTTCTATCGGACAACGCATCTGTCATTAGTGAGCACCCACTGGCTTTCCACTCCTCCTTTTGTTCTTTAATCGATTGTTTTGTCTTTTCCACTTCTTGCTTATGGAGCGGCTCTCTAAATTGGTACTGACTTGATGGTATATAGCCTCGACCAAACTGTCCAACTGCCTCACAACCTTTGAAACCCTTCATTGTTTATGGCATTGAATGGTATACCAGACTCATACATGAACATAGAAGAAGATATTATATTATCAAATTCATTATAATATATATTTAATAATATTTTATTGATAAAATAATATTTTATTACGAAATAAAAAAATATGAATTATTTATTATAATTCACTAAAAAAAAATTAAAACTAGTATTAATAATATATATTAATATTAAGAAATACATAAAAAAATTAACTTTAATGATATGCGAGTTTTATATGAAAAGTTAAAGAATTAACTTTGTTTATTGCTAGTTGTCAAAATAAATACAATATCACATCATGTATAAAGTAAGAGTAGGAAAATATTTTGCTCGTTATTGTCGTTAGAATTATTATAGAATGCTAGGACTTTAAGTTTTCTTATAATGATTTATTACTAGTTGCCAAAATAAATAAAGTATTTTCTTATAGTGATTTATTACCAATTGCCAAAAAAATAAAGTATCACATCCTGTATATGACAAGAGTAAGAAAGTTTCTTTGTTCGTTCTTGGTTTTTGTATTATTGTAGAAAGAGAAGGACTTTAAGTTTTCCTCCTTCAATATATTTATTAATTTTTTATATGTCAAGTATATACTTAATAAAGAAATAAGAAATCAAATTTAGAAATTGACATTCCAGTCAGGGTTGCAATCAAGCCGAGCCGAGTCGAACACTATTAGGCTCGGCTCGAGCTCGAATAAAAAGTTCGTAGCTCGAGTTCGACCGAGCCTTTAATTTCAAGTTCGAAGATCGGCTCGTAAATAGTTTGATAGGATCGAGTTCGGCTCGAAATCTCGAATCGAGTCACCAAATATTGATCTCAAAAACTCGAACTACGATGGTTCAGCCCGAGTTCAATTCGATTAAATATATAAATATAAATAAAATATTAAATATTTCGATAAATATAAATTTATAATAAAAGATTAAAAATAATAAAGTCTAGATAAGCCTCGCGAATATTACTAGCCAAGTAACTTGAAGCTCGAGCTCGGTAATTCGGAAAAACATTCAAATAGCTCGAGCTCGAGCTCGGCTCGATTATTACTGAGTAGAATTTGAATATTTTACGAGACGAGCTCGAGTAGCTCATGAACAGTTTGGCTCAGTTAGACCCCTAATCCCAGTATTATAGATATTGTTGTAATCTTGACAAGTAATTACCGTATAAGTAAGATGCATCTTCGCGCAAATTTTCTAAAAGTGTGATCAGAATCAATTATAAAATTCCTAGACTTATTATTATTACGAAATTGAATGTAAAGATGAAGCAATTCTAAAATAGATGAGTTTATGATTATCCGAGAGACTATAGAAATGGTGTGGCAGAAAGGGAGGGGGGATGGATTTCGATTTGAAATATCAACTGACCGTTTTCCAGTTCCATTTCCATTTTATGTTAGAATTGCTAATCAATTGCAAGAGTATAGGCATACTAATCGCTTGCTTAGCGGGCAAAGCTGAGCAATATAAGCAAAATTCTGTTTCATCTTTGGCCATCCAAGAAAGGGAAAAACCAGTTACATATAACATAAATATGCTTCTCAGCATTGTTTAAAAAAATGTGAAAATTTTGATTGATTTTGGTAAATATTTTTTTTAATTACTAATTCTTTTGATTTAACTTAATATTTTAGATTTGTAAATATTTAGTATTTTCTTGTTACTTTCAATTTTTTTACTTTTTTGACACATATTAAGATATATATATATATATACACACACACACACATATATATATATAGATATATATATATATATACATAAAATATAGTTTGTTAATTTATTTTTAAATTTTATTTACAAAATTAAAATACTGATTTTTAATTCAAATAAATAATTACAAAAATTCTAATTCGTTATGATTTTTAGATGCGTGTTATAAATCTTATTTCCTCCATATAAAAATTATAAAGGACAAAAAAAGTATTAGAAATATAATTTTAAATGTTGTTTGTTACAAATTTTGATTTATATACTTGCTCTGATATCTGAATCGAACTCGGATTTACTGCTAGTATCAGATTAGAACTTAAACAAACAATACATATTATATGCCTCCGATCTAGACGCCGACCCAATTAGAAGGGTTCAATGGATTTCTCTTATTGGTGGTGAGATGGTGCATATTGTGGGGTTGATGGTAGAGGATATTGTCAACAAAATGGAAAATAAAGTTCAAGATGTATATATTTTTATTTTTTTATCTATTTGTATATATTGATCGAGTATGCTTATTGTCTTGTTGTTTGTCATTTTCTATTATATGTGCAATTAGGAAAAGGAACGCAGAATCGTACCAGAGAAGGATCATACTAATCCAGAAGAGCTGTCGGGTGCGGGTGGTGTACCGGATCCCGGTGCTCGTGAACATCCCGCAAATTCCGACATGACGCTTTCAATAGATTAGTTTGGATTTTGATTTATAGTTTTTATGGATTTTGGATTTTGGTTAATGACTGCCACGGGCGTTTGGTTTGCCCTTGTTAGACAAATGTACATCTGCGTTGATGGTAATTGTTATGGTAATTTGTTGTTTATGGTAATTGTTATTGTTATTACTAGTATTATCCGTCACGACTTGAATGACGTTGCCACTCCCTATTTCACCAATATATTTATCAACATACTCAAATTTATACTTTGCAGTGTGTGCTTCTTCTGAACTTTCAATAGAAGAAATGAAACATGTGCCAACTTTACAATTAACACAAAGATTCATAATGCTTCGCCTATTTCTGTCAAACCACGCATCTGTCATTAGTGAACACTCATTGCCTTTCCACTTCTCCTCTTGTTCTTTCATCAATTGTTTTGTCTTTTCCACTTCTTGCTTATGGAGCGGTTCTCTCAATTGGTAATGACTTGCTGGTATATAGCCTCGATCAAACTGTCCAACTGCCTCATAGAACCTTTAAAATCCATCATTGTTTATGGCATTGAATGGTATACGAGACTCATACATGAACATGGAAGAAGATATTATTTTATCAAATTTTTTATTTTATAACTTAATAATATTTTGTTATTTTATTGATAAAGTAATATTTTATTACGAAATAAAAAACATGAATTATTTTATATAATTAACTAAAAAAAGAATTAAAACTAGTATTAATAATATATAATAATATTAAGACATACATAAAAAATAATCAACTCTAATGATATGCGAGTTTTATATTAGAAGTTAAAGAATTAACTTTGTTTATTGCTAGTTGTCAAAATAAATACAATATCACATCATGTATAAAGTAAGAGTAAGAAAATATTTTGCTCGTTATTGTCGTTAGAATTATTATAGAATGCTAGGACTTTAAGTTTTCTTATAATGATTTATTACTAGTTGCCAAAATAAATAAAGTATTTTCTTATAGTGATTTATTACCAATTGCCAAAAAAATAAAGTATCACATCCTGTATATGACAAGAGTAAGAAAGTTTCTTTGTTCGTTCTTGGTTTTTGTATTATTGTAGAAAGAGAAGGACTTTAAGTTTTCCTCCTTCAATATATTTATTAATTTTTTATATGTCAAGTATATACTTAATAAATAAATAAGAAATCAAATTTAGAAATTGACATTCCAGTCAGGGCTGCAATCAAGCCGAGCCGAGTCAAAAACTATTAGGCTCGGCTCGAGCTCGAATAAAAAGTTCGTAGCTCGAGTTCGACCGAGCCTTTAATTTCAAGTTCGAAGATCGGCTCGTAAATAGTTTGATAGGATCGAGTTCGGCTCGAAATCTCGAATCGAGTCACCAAATATTGATCTCAAAAACTCGAAATACGATGGTTCAGCCCGAGTTCAATTCGATTAAATATATAAATATAAATAAAATATTAAATATTTCGATAAATATAAATTTATAATAAAAGATTAAAAATAATAGAGTCTAGATAAGCCTCGCGAATATTACGAGCCAAGTAACTTGAAGCTCGAGCTCGGTAATTCGGAAAAACATTCAAATAGCTCGAGCTCGAGCTCGGCTCGATTATTACTGAGTAGAATTTGAATATTTTACGAGACGAGCTCGAGTAGCTCATGAACAGTTTGGCTCAGTTAGACCCCTAATCCCAGTATTATAGATATTGTTGTAATCTTGACGAGTAATTACCGTATAAGTAAGATGCATCTTCGCCCAAATTTTCTAAAAGTGTGATCAGAATCAATTACAAAATTCCTAGAATTATTATTATTAAGAAATTGAATGTAAAGATGAAGCAATTCTAAAATAGATGAGTTTATGATTATCCGAGAGACTATAAAAATGGCGTGGCAAAAAGGGAGGGGGGATGGATTTCGATTTGAAATATCAACTAACCGTTTTCCATTTCCATTTCCATTTTATGTTAGAATTGCTAATCAATTGCAAGAGTATAGGCACACTAATCGCTTGCTTAGCGGGCAAAGCTGAGCAATATAAGCAAAATTCTGTTTCATCTTTGGCCATCCAAGAAAGGGAAAAACCAGTTACATATAACATAAATATGCTTCTCAGCATTGTTTAAAAAAATGTGAAAATTTTGATTGATTTTGGTAAATATTTTTTTTAATTACTAATTCTTTTGATTTAACTTAAAATTTTAGATTTGTAAATATTTAGTATTTTCTTGTTACTTTCAATTTTTTTACTTTTTTGACACATATTAAGATATATATATATATATATATACACACACGTATATATATATAGATATATATATATACATAAAATATAGTTTGTTAATTTATTTTTAAATTTTATTTATAAAATTAAAATACTAATTTTTAATTCAAATAAATAATTACAAAAATTCTAATTCGTTATGATTTTTAAATGCGTGTTATAAATCTTATTTCCTCCATATAAAAATTATAAAGGACAAAAAAAGTATTAGAAATATAATTTTAAATGTTGTTTGTTACAAATTTTGATTTATATACTTGCTCTGATATCTGAATCGAACTCAGATTTACTGCTAGTATCAGATTAGAACTTACACAAACAATACATATTATATGCCTCCGATCTAGACGCCGACCCAATTAGAAGGGTTCAATGGATTTCTCTTATTGGTGGTGAGATGGTGCATATTGTGGGGTTGATGTTGGAGGATATTGTCAACAAAATGGAAAATAAAGTTCAAGATGTATATATTTTTATTTTTTTATCTATTTGTATATATTGATCGAGTATGCTTATTGTCTTGTTGTTTGTCATTTTCTATTATATGTGCAATTAGGAAAAGGAACGCAGAATCGTACCGGAGAAGGATCATACTAATCCAGAAGAGCTGTCAGAGGAGGATGGTGGTGGCGGTGGTTTGAAGCCGGTGCTGATGCGGGTGCGGGTGGTGTACCGGATCCCGGTGCTCGTGAACATCCCGCAAATTCCGACATGACGCTTTCAATAGATTAGTTTGGATTTTGATTTATAGTATTTATGGATTTTGGATTTTGGTTAATGACTGCCACGGGCGTTTGGTTTGCCCTTGTTAGACAAATGTACATCTGCGTTGATGGTAATTGTTATGGTAATTTGTTGTTTTTGGTAATTGTTATTGTTATTACTAGTATTATCCGTCACGACTTGAATGACGTTGCCACTCCCTATTTCACCAATATATTTATCAACATACTCAAATTTATACTTTGCAGTGTGTGCTTCTTCTGAACTTTCAATAGAAGAAATGAAACATGTGCCAGCTTTACAATTAACACAAAGATTCATAATGCTTCGCCTATTTCTGTCAAACCACGCATCTGTCATTAGTGAACACTCATTGCCTTTCCACTTCTGCTCTTGTTCTTTCATCAATTGTTTTGTCTTTTCCACTTCTTGCTTATGGAGTGGTTCTCTCAATTGGTAATGACTTGCTGGTATATAGCCTCGATCAAACTGTCCAACTGCCTCATAGAACCTTTAAAATCCATCATTGTTTATGGCATTGAATGGTATACGAGACTCATACATGAACATGGAAGAAGATATTATTTTATCAAATTTTTTATTTTATAACTTAATAATATTTTGTTATTTTATTGATAAAGTAATATTTTGTTACGAAATAAAAATCATGAATTATTTTTTATAATTAACTAAAAAAAGAATTAAAACTAGTATTAATAATATATAATAATATTAAGAAATACATAAAAAATAATCAACTCTAATGATATGCGAGTTTTATATTAGAAGTTAAAGAATTAACTTTGTTTATTGCTAGTTGTCAAAATAAATACAATATCACATCATGTATAAAGTAAGAGTAAGAAAATATTTAGCTCGTTATTGTCGTTAGAATTATTATAGAATGCTAGGACCTTAAATTTTCTTATAATGATTTATTACTAGTTGCCAAAATAAATAAAGTATTTTCTTATAATGATTTGTTACTAGTTGCCAAAATAAATAAAGTATCAAATCCTATATAGAGTAAGACAGTTTCTTTGTTCGTTCTTGTCTTTTGTATTATTATGGTAAGAGAAGGACTTTAAGTTTTCGTCCTTCAATATATTTTTTAACTTTATATATGTCAAGCACATACTTAATAAAGAAATAAGAAATCAAATTTAGAAATTGACATTCCAGTCAGGGTTGCAATCAAACCGAGCCGAGTCGAACACACTTAGGCTCGGGTCGAGCTCGAATAAAAAGTTCGTGGCTCGAGTTCGACCAAGCTTATAATTCCAAGTTCGAAGATCGGCTCGTAAACAGTTTGATAGGATCGAGTTCGGCGCAAAAGCTCGAATCGAGTCACCTAATATTGGTTCTCAAAAACTCGAAATATGATGGTTCACCTCGAGTTCGTTTCGATTAAATAGATAAATATAAATAAAATATTAAATCTTTTTATAAATATAAATTTATAATAAAAAATTAAAAATAATAGAGGCTCGATAAGGCTCGCGAACATTACGAGCCGAGTAACTTGAAGCTCGAGCTCGGCTCGGTAAAACATTCATATAGCTCGAGCTCCGCTCGATTATTACCGAATGAAATTTGAATATTTTATGAGACGAGCTCGAGCAGCTCATGAAAGAATTTGGCTCATTTAGACCTCTAATCCCAGTATTATAAATATTGTTGTAATCTTGACAAGTAATTACCGTATAAGTAAGATCCATCTTGGCACAAATTTTCTAAAAGTGTGATTAGAATCAATTACGAAATTCCTATAATTATTATTATTGCAGAATTGAATGTAAAGATGAAGCAATTCTAAAACAGATGAGTTTATGATTATCCGGGAGACTATAGAAATGGCGTGGCAGAAAGGGAGGGGGGATGGATGTCAATTTGAAATATCAACTAACGGTTTTCCATTTCCATTTCCATTTTATGTGAGAATTGAAAATCAATATCAAGAGTATAGGCACACTAATCGCTTGCTTAGCGGGCAAAGATGAGCCATATAAGCAAAATTTTGTTTCATCTTTAGCCATCCAAGAAAGAGAAAAACCAGTTAGATATAACATAAATATATATGTTTCTCAACAATGTTTAAAAAAATGTGAAATTTTTGATTGATTTTTGCAAATATTTTTTTTTAATTACTAATTGTTTTAATTTAACTTAAAATTTTAGATTTGTAAATATTTAATATTTTCTTGTTTCTTTCAATTTTTTTACTTTTTTGACACATATTAAGATATATATATATATATATATATATATATATATATATATTTTGTTTCAAATGAGTACCTAGTTCCTTAATAAAAACAGCACTGACCTGCATACAGTACTGTCCGAAGGGAAAATCTGCTTTCAGTTAATTTTTACATGAAAGAACAAAGCATAGTTACGCTCAGTGTTAGATAATAATTCCACATTAAAAGTATCCAAGTTCTTACATTTACAGCAGTATTTAACTTCAGTCAAGGAGGGCCAAAATACACGCTGATAAAGACCTGCAGCTCCACCCTTTTCATACTTCAAACCTTCCTCATACAGAGAAAATATTTCTCATGAACCTTGAAACTTTCCATCTTGGCAGCGTCTCCCTTCAGCACCAATTGAAGTCCTCCAAATGATAAACGTGCCACTTTTTCAGCATTAGCGTCAGATCCGTCATCTGATATCTTATACAGCGCAGTCCATGCATGACATACTCAAATTTATCAGCAAGTGAATTCTGTTTGCCCTTAGGTAAAAGGCTTGTAACAGCTGAACCATCTTCATTCAGAGTATCAGCCAACACAATCCTAAACTTATCCCCGACACGAACAGGACAAAGTTCTGAGTGCACATCTAGATGCAGCTGCATGTTCAATTGCTCACTTCGTGCTTCGATGCGAGAAACTTTGTCGTACTTTTTACCATCGGCATCCAAGCGATCAACCTTAATAATATCATCAAAGTGAAAGTGAACCATTCTTAAAGTAAACTATTTTTCCCCCAAAAATGTAACCCCTCGTTCTCATTCCCAATTGTCATTCTCATCTACCATTCAAACGCCCCAAGACTAGAGAGACAAAATTAGGGTTTTGGACCCAAATGCTACGAGACTTGACTGAGTGAGTGTGGGTGACTGGTATATATATATATATATATATATATATATATATATATATCCAAAAGTAGGCGGAAGCAGATGATGTGATTAAGATCAGAGATTAATAGAATGAATCATCAAAAGGTTCAAAATTATCATTATTAATTAGATCAATTACTTCAATATAGTTGTATAAAATAAAAATTGTAAATAATACTAGATCTGGGAGCATAAGATAAACTAAAAAGATAAATAAACAGAATAAGCAAAATATAAATAACATATCTTAAACATAAACCATCCGTAGGTTGGTGAAACCAGCCAAATAGGTGGATATAACTAACAAAAACCAGCCATGAAGGCGGATATAACTAACAAGATTTATATTTACTAAAATATCTTTCAATATATATTGAAGTTACTTACAAGATTAGCAGAGCATATCTTGCTTGAATGGGTTCTCACTATTTTATCTAATTGTTCAATGATTTTCTTTTCTTCACTATTATACTAATCAATGTTTAGTAACCATAGGAAAACAATTAGATAAAATTGAAGAAAAATTTGAAGATAAAACTTTAATCCAAAACCAAGAAATCAAACTAGAAAAACCTCTATTAAATTTAACAAATAATAGATATGGTAAGGGATTACCCAACAAGGACCAAGAACTGGTAAAATCTATTGATAGGTTAATTAAAAAATTAGATAAACCAGAAACTAAAACCGTAGCAGTTTTAGGAAGAAAAGAAGATAGTAGTGATAGTGATGAGTCTATTATCAGTAATATTGAAAATCAATTTAAAAAATTAAGTTTTAAAAACCCTAATCCAACTAGCTTAACAAAAAATTGGTACTCTAGACCAACTCCCCCAGATCTACAGTTTGAAGAAAGAAATTTAAATAATCAATTTTCTGTTTCCTTTAGTCAAACTTACGAATGGAATATAGATGGTCTTAGCGAACACGAATTATTAATAAAACTAAATCACATGTCCATGGTAGCTAACAGTTATTTGACATCCTTTAATAACCTAGGACAACCAGAAATCGTAGCGATCCTAGCCGGAGGATTTACTGGAACTATTAGAGCATGGTGGGATAAACATCTTACTACAGAAACTAGAGATAGCATTATGTATGCTATTCAGAAAGATGATGAAGGGAATCCTATATTCGATATAGATATAGGAATGGGACTTCCTGATGGAATAAATACATTAATATACACTATAATAAAATATTTCATAGGAACACCTAATAATATCACAGAAAGAATTCATGATCAGTTAAGCAATTTAACTTGTCCTACTTTAAGTGATTTTAGATGGTATAAAGATGTTTTTACCTCAAGAGTAATGATGAGAGATGACAGTAACAATTCTTTTTGGAAAGAAAAATTTGTTAATGGATTACCAAATCTTTTTGCACACAAAATTAGAGAAGAATTAAGTAAAAACTTAGGATACATTGACTATGATAATTTAACATACGGTGATATAATAAGTCAAATTCAAAAGACAGGATTAAAAATGTGCATTGATTCCAAAATCAATAAACAAATTAATAAAGATAAGGATAAAGCTAAATATGAGTTAGGAACCTTTTGTGAACAATATGGCTTACCACCAATAGCACATTCTAGAAAAACTAAGCACCATATTAAAACAAGAAGTCATAAAAGAAATAATCTAGAGTATTATAAAAAACCAAAAACTTTTAAGAAAAGAAACTTTAAGAGTCATCCTAAATTTAATAAAAAATTTGACAAAAGTAAAGTCGTATGTCATGGTTGTGGTAAACTTGGTCATTATAAAAATGAATATAGAGTTAAAGAAAAACTTAACCAATTAAATATATCAGATGAGAATACTGATATAATTTTAAGTTTAATGCGAATTGAAAATAATTATAGTTCTGATAATTATTCTGGAATACCTTCCCACAACACTAGTGATACCGATGATAATAGTAATAGTGAACCAAATATATATAACCATAGGATGTAAAGATAATTGCAATAAAGATTGTTGTAATAAAACAATAAATGTTTTAACAAAGAATAAAACATTAAATGTTTTAACTAAAGAAGAAGAAGAACAAAGTTTATTAATTGAGTTAATTAGTAAAATAACAGATCCTGAACTAAAAACTCAATACATAAATAAACTCAAAATATTATTAACAGATAATAAAGAATTTAAAGATAATAAAAAATTAGAAAAACCAATATGGTTAGTCTTAATAAAACCCTTAAAAGATTTAAAAGTCATATTAAAGAAGTTACTTTAGCCAATTTAAATCAAGAAGTTAATAATATAAAGAAAGAAATATTTAATTTAAAACAAGAAATTCCTAAATTAAGAAGGGAAATTGAAGATATTAAACCAAATTTAAAGATCCATGATTCTTCGTCGGAAGAAGAACGAGAGGAAGCTTCTAAAAACGATACAGAAAACAATCTAGTAAGCCTAGGACATTCTTTAAAAAGATTAAAGGACATCACTATCCAAAAATGGTATATCAATGTTAAATTAATTATTAATAAATCATTCACCATAGAGCTCCCAGCTTTAATTGATTCTGGTGCTGATTTAAATTGTATCCAAGAAGGATTAATCCCAACTAGTTATTATGAAAAAACTAATGAAAGGTTAAGCTCTGCTAATGGTAGTCAAATGGATATTAAATATAAATTATCTAAAGTACATATTTGTCAAGACAACGTATGTTTCAAAACGTCCTTTGTTTTAATAAAAAATATGACTGATAAGTTGATTTTAGGATTACCGTTTATATATTTATTATACCCATTTACAACCACTACTAAAGGACTAATAAGTAGTCATTTAGGACAAAAAGTAACGTTTAAATTTACTACTGAACCTAAAGAAAGAGATTTAAAAATTATTCAAGAGCAATCAATTTCTAAAACTCTTAATATATTAAATAATAAAAGAAACCATTTAAAATATTTAAAAGCTGAAATTAAATATAAGAGAATTGAAGAACAATTAAAGATAATCATTTACAAAAGATAAATAAAAATCTTCAATGACATATGAGTTAAAGAAGTATGTTCTGATGTTCCCCATGCTTTTTGGCATAGAAAAAAGCATGTTGTTAAAATTCCTTATGCTAAAGAATTTAAAGAACATTTAATACCAACTAAAGCTAGACCTATCCAGATGAGTCATGAACAGATGGAACTATGTAAACAAGAAATAAATGATTTATTAAAAAAAGGATTAATCACGAAAAGTAAGTCCCCTTGGTCTTGTGCAGCATTTTACGTTAACAAAAATGCTGAAAAAGAAAGAGGTGTCCCTAGATTAGTAATTAATTATAAGCCATTAAACAAAGTCATTGAGTGGATTAGATATCCATTACCTATAAAGAAAGATTTAATTAATAGGATAAGTCAAGCAGTAGTCTTTAGTAAATTTGATCTAAAAAGCGGATTTTGGCAAATTCAAATAGCTGAAGAAGATATGTATAAAACAGCATTTACCACCCCTTTTGGTCATTTTGAATGGTGTGTTATGCCATTTGGTCTTAAGAATGCCCCTAGTGAGTTCCAAAATATCATGAATGATATTCTAAACCAGTTCAGCCATTTCACAATTGTTTATATTGATGATGTTCTTATTTATTCAAATTCAATTGAAGAACATTGGAAACACTTGAATTCTTTTTTCAAAACGGTCAAAACCAATGGGTTAGTTCTTTCTCCCAGTAAATGCTCGCTATTCCAAACCAAAGTTAGATTTATTGGTCATAATATTCAATATGGTCATATTAAACCCATTGACAGAGCTATTGAGTTTGCAGATAAATTCCCAGATGAAATTCTAGACAAAACCCAACTCCAAAGGTTTTTAGGGTCTCTTAATTACATAGGAGAATTTTATAAAGATTTGAGGAAACGTGCAAACCCTTATTTGAACGTCTACAAAGTAACCCTTCCCCTTGGACTTCAATTCATACTTCTATAGTCCAAGATATTAAAAAATATGTTAAAACTTTACCCTGTCTTGGTATTTCAAATCCTCTAGCTTTCAAAATTGTTAAAACAGATGCCTCTGAAATTAGATTTGGAGGAATCCTCAAACAAAAGTTAACTCCTAATTCCCGTGAACAAATTGTTTGTTTTCACTCAGGTGCTTGGAATATTACTCAGAAGAGTTATTCAACTATTAAAAAAGAGATTTTAAGTTTAGTTTTATGTATTAATAAATTCCAAAATGATATTTTAAATCAAAAATTCTTAGTAAGAATAGACTGCAAGTCAGCAAAATATATTTTAGAAAAAGATGTTGAAAATATAGCTTCTAAACAAATTTTTGCTCGATGGCAAGCTTTATTGAGTATTTTTGATTTTGATATTGAGTATATTAAAGGAAGTGAAAATTCTATCCCTGATTTCCTAACCAGAGAGTTTTTACAAACAGGAGAGTCAAAATGAGTATTAGAGGTGGCAGTAATTCAAGAGGGAGAGGAAGATCTTCTCCAGTTAGTTATGCTAGTTCTGTCAGAGGAGCGATTGTTCCCCATCCAGTAAACCCAGTCCAAGCCATGGACATAGTAAACAGATATCAGGTTTTGGACCAAGTCCCTAGGCCTTTTAATTCAGTCTTAGCTAGTAAACCTCCAACTTTTGACCCTTTTGGGCCTTCAAATGATGCTAGTAAAATATCCCAAAAGCCCATATTTAGTCAATATAGTTCTACTTCAGACTACATTGTTAATTTCGAAGTAAACTTATTTTTTGTGGAACACTTTTTATGAACCCAAAAAATAATCCAGTAAAACTTGCTGCCCAGTTCTTTCCTACGGGTTGGCATTTATTCCATTTGCTCCATACAAGTCATTATCCTATTATAAAGACATTTTAATTCAAACTGATTCCATAGTAATCAAGCCCATTTTGGACAGAAAAGATGATACCAAAGTCTTGTATCATTCTTTGTATATTAAACAGATTATTTCTCAAACAGAATTCTGTGATCATCCTTCTGATCTTCATTTAGTAGAAAATAATCAGACTTTTAGTCATTACTGGTTTATTCAATTTGATCATAAATTCAAAAGTCAGATTCCTCTATGGTTTACCCTTTGGTGGTCTAGATTTGGCCCTTCCGATGCCATTATTCCAGATCAGCTTAAAGCCCAAGTAACCCATTTTAGTAAACAAAAAGTAAACCCTAAATCTGAAGGTATCCCAATATTGTTTCAATTTTGTAGCAAATATAAAATCCCTTGGATTTTAAAATGGCAATATAACCTGAAGACTCCAGTTCAGTCAACAATTGTTTCCACAATGCAGTCGGAAGCAATAATCAGTCAACATAGTCAGATTAGTCATGTCTCCAGAACATTTTTCATTAATTGGTGGGATAAATTTGATGTAAATCGGATTGTTGGTCAAGTACAGAAGGAATTCCCTCCAATTCAAATCAGTAAAGCTATCTCCAAAGAAAAGGAACATTGTAGCAGTCCTTCTGGTCCTTCAACATCTTTGGATTTTGATTCAGTCAGTAAATTATCTAATGATGAATTGAAATCCTTGATTCAAGTAATTAATGCGAGAGTAAGCAATATTGAAGAAGATGCCTCCAACAAAGAAGAGACAGGCTCCGGTCAAAATTCAATAAACAATAATGATCCATATAACAGCCAGTTATATCAAGATTCGCAGGATCCTTTTGCCATATGATAATGCAGAAGAAGCCAAACAGTGAAAAGTCAATTCTACTATTCATGAACAGTAAATTTCACCCGAATTTTACTTTTGTAAAAGTAATTTTTCTATTTACTTTTGCAATAATTCAATTTTCGGACGCTTGTGTCCACAGTGATCTAGTTCTGGTTATTTAAAGAGGTCTGAACTTCAGAGGAAGGCAGATTGTATTTTGGTAAGAGAGTTTTCATATTTTCGTTCTGTAAACACATCTTTGCTGAAGCGTCTGAAGAGAGAAACCAGTACAGAGCTTACACTTGTATTTAGTTTGAACAATACATTTGTAATAGTGAGAACCCATTCAAGCAAGATATGCTCTGCTAATCTTGTAAGTAACTTCCATATATATTGAAAGATATTTTAGTAAATATAAATCTTGTTAGTTATATCCGCCTTCATGGCTGGTTTTTGTTAGTTATATCCACCTATTTGGCTGGTTTCACCAACCTACGGATGGTTTATGTTTAAGATATGTTATTTATATTTTGCTTATTCTGTTTATATATCTATTTAGTTTATCTTATGCTCCCAGATCTAGTATTATTTACAATTTTTATTTTATACAACTATATTGAAGTAATTGATCTAATTAATAATGATAATTTTGAACCTTTTGATGATTCATTCTATTAATCTCTGATCTTAATCACATCATCTGCTTCCGCCTACTTTTTGATAATTTTGAACCTTTTGATGATTCATTCTATTAATCTCTGATCTTAATCACACACACACACACACACACACACACATATATATATATATATGTATGTATATGAGTTAAGTTCTATATATATGTATGTATATGAGTTAAGTTCTATGGAGTACATAAAAACATTGGAGTATTGGAGTACAAATCATAATTTTTTAGTTTGATCCTATATAATATCTTTGATTATCCAAATTTTGTATAATCTATCATTTATAAGTTGTCTTGCACATAATTGTCAATTAATCATTAATATCTTTCAAATTTAACAAGTATTAAGATTATTGTTCTGCTTATTAGTTATATTGCAGAACATAGAGTCTTATGATTTATAAAAGTAATTATTCTACCATTTGATCACGATGTTTATGTTGCAGAACATAATGTGCATGTTGTCAAATATTTACAAATATTATTGGACAAAAAAATTGAAATTTAGATGACTAGATTACATTTTATCAAACTTTGTACTCCAATACTCCAATTTTTTTTTACTCCATAGAACTTAACTCTATATATATATACATATATATATATATATATACATATATATATATATATATATATATATATACACACATAAAATATAGTTTGTTAATTTATTTTTAAATTTTATTTACAAAATTAAAATACTGATTTTTAATTCAAATAAATAATTAAAAAAATTCTAATTCGTTATGATTTTTAAATGCGTGTTATAAATCTTATTTCCTTCATATAAAAATTATAAAGGACAAAAAAAGTATTAGAAATATAATTTTAAATGTTGTTTGTTACAAATTTTGATTTATATACTTGCTCTGATATCTGAATCGAACTCGGATTTACTGCTAGTATCAGATTAGAACTTAAACGAACAATACATATTATATGCTTCCGATCTAGATGCCGACCCAATTAGAAGGGTTCAATGGATTTCTCTTATTGGTGGTGAGATGGTGCATATTGTGGGGTTGATGGTGGAGGATATTGTCAACAAAATGGAAAATAAAGTTCAAGATGTATATATTTTTATTTTTTTATCTATTTGTATATATTGATCGAGTATGCTTATTGTCTTGTTGTTTGTCATTTTCTATTATATGTGCAATTAGGAAAAGGAACGCAGAATCGTACCGGAGAAGGATCACACTAATCCAGAAGAGCTGTCAGAGGATGATGGTGGTGGCGGTGGTTTGAAGCCGGTGCTGATGCGGGTGCTCGTGTTGGTGCGGATGGTGTACCGGATCCCAGTGCTCGTGAACATCCCGCAAATTCCGACATGACGCTTTCAATAGATTAGTTTGGATTTTGATTTATGGTTTTTATGGATTTTGGATTTTGGTTAATGACTGCCACGGGCGTTTGGTTTGCCCTTGTTAGACAAATGTACATTTGCGTTGATGGTAATTGTTATGGTAATTTGTTGTTTATCGTAATTGTTATTGTTATTACTAGTATTATCCGTCACGACTTGAATGACGTTGCCACTCCCTATTTCACCAATATATTTATCAACATACTCAAATTTATACTTTGCAGTGTGTGCTTCTTCTGAACTTTCAATAGAAGAAATAAAACATGTGCCAGCTTTACAATTAACATAAAGATTCATAATGCTTCGCCTATTTCTGTCAAACCACGCATCTGTCATTAGTAAGCACTCATTGCCTTTCCACTTCTCCTCTTGTTATTTCATCAATTGTTTTGTCTTTTCCACTTCTTGCTTATCCTCGATCAAACTGTCCAACTGCCTCACAGAACCTATAAAACCCATCATTGTTTATGGCATTGAATGGTATACCAGACTCATACATGAACATGGAAGAAGATATTATTTTATCAAATTTTTTATTTTATAATTTAATAATATTTTTTATTTTATTGATAAACTAATATTTTATTACGAAATAAAAAACATAATTAGTTTTTATAATTAACTAAAAAAAGAATTAAAACTAGTATTAATAATATATAATAATATTAAGAAATACATAAAAAAATAATCAACTCTAATGATATGCGAGTTTTATATTAAAAGTTAAAGAATTAACTTTGTTTATTGCTAGTTGTCAAAATAAATACAATATCACATCATGTATAAAGTAAGAGTAAGAAAATATTTTGCTCGTTATTGTCGTTAGAATTATTATAGAATGCTAGGACTTTAAGTTTTCTTATAATAATTTATTACTAGTTCCCAAAATGAATAAAGTATTTTCTTATAGTGATTTATTACTAGTTGCCAAAATAAATAAAGTATCACATCCTATATATGACAAGATTAAGACAGTTTCTTTGTTCGTTCTTGTCTTTTGTATTATTATAGAAAGAGAAGGTCTTTAAGTTTTCCTCCTTTAATATATTTATTAACTTTATATATGTCAAGTACATACTTAATAAAGAAATAAGAAATCAAATTTAGAAATTGACATTCCAGTCAGGGCTGCAATCAAGCCGAGCCAAGTCGAACACTGTTAGGCTCGGGTCGAGCTCGAATAAAAAGTTCGTGGCTCGAGTTCGACCAAACTTTTAATTCCAAGTTCGAAGATCGGCTTATAACCAGTTTGATAGGATCGAGTTCGGCACAAAAGCTTGAATCGAGTCACCAAATATCGGATATCAAAAACTCGAAATATGAAGGTTTACCTCGAGTTCGTTTCGATTAAAAAGATAAATATAAATAAAATATTAAATATTTTTATAAATATAAATTTATAATAAAAAATTAAAAATAATAGAGGCTCGATAAGGCTCGCGAACATTACGAGCCGAGTAACTTGAAGCTCGAGCTCGGCTCGGTAAAACATTCATATAGCTCGAGCTCCGCTCGATTATTACCGAATGGAATTTGAATATTTTATGAGACGAGCTCGAGTAGCTCATGAACAATTTGGCTCATTTAGACCTCTAATCCCAGTATTATAAATATTGTTGTAATCTTGACAAGTAATTACCGTATAAGTATGATCCATCTTAGCGCAAATTTTCTAAAAGTGTGATCAGAATCAATTACGAAATTCCTAGAATTATTATTATTGCGGAATTGAATGTAAAGATGAGGCATTTCTAAAACAGATGAGTTTATGATTATCCGGGAGACTATAGAAATGGCGTGGCAGAAAGGGAGGGGGGATGGATGTCGATTTGAAATATCAACTAACGGTTTTCCAATTCCATTTTATGTGAGAATTGCTAATCAATATCAAGAGTATAGGCACACTAATCGCTTGCTTAGCGGGCAAAGATGAGCCATATAAGCAAAATTTTGTTTCATCTTTGGCCATCCAAGAAAGAGAAAAACCAGTTAGATATAACATAAATATATATGCTTCTCATCAATGTTTAAAAAAATGTGAAGTTTTTGATTGATTTTTGTAAATATTTTTTTAATTACTAATTGTTTTGATTTAACTTAAAATATTAGATTTGTAAATATTTAGTATTTTCTTGTTTCTTTTAATTTTTTTACTTTTTTGACACATATTAAGATATATATATATATATATATATATATATATATATATATATATATACACACATACACACACACACACACACACACACAGATATATATATATATATACACACATAAAATATAGTTTGTTAATTTATTTTTAAATTTTATTTACAAAATTAAAATACTGATTTTTAATTCAAATAAATAATTAAAAAATTCTAATTCGTTATGATTATTAAATGCGTGTTATAAATCTTATTTCCTCCAAATAAAAATTATAAAGGACAAAAAAAGTATTAGAAATATAATTTTAAATGTTGTTTGTTACAAATTTTGATTTATATACTTGCTCTGATATCGGAATCGAACTCGGATTTACTGCTAGTATGAGATTAGAACTTAAACAAACAATACATATTATATGCCTCCGATCTAGATGCTTATCCAATTAGAAGGGTTCAATGGATTTCTCTTATTGGTGGTGAGATGATGCATATTGTGGGGTTGATGGTGGAGGATATTGTCAACAAAATGGAAAATAAAGTTCAAGATGTATATATTTTTATTTTTTTATCTATTTGTATATATTGATCGAGTATGCTTATTGTCTTGTTGTTTGTCATTTTCTATTATATGTGGTTTGAAGCCGGTGCTGATGCGGGTGCTAGTGTTGGTGCGGGTGCGGGTGGTGTACCGGATCCCGGTGCTCGTGAACGTCCCGCAAATTCCGACATGACGCTTTCAATAGATTAGTTTGGATTTTGATTTATGGTTTTTATGAATTTTGGATTTTGGTTAATGACTGCCACGGGCGTTTGGTTTGCCCTGGTTAGACAAATGTACATTTAACATAATTTGTAACCGGGGTTCAACATTGGCGGTAGAACATTAATTATCATTGTGTTGAATATATTTATAGAGATGCTTTAACTATACATCTGGGGTTTGGGTAGGGTGCAGCAAGATAAATATCGGTTATATACTACGTTTAACTTAGTTATTACATTGAAAAATTAGTTTTTGTACTTTTCCAACACAATTTTAATCGATGTTCAACAAAATATCTTAAAAAAATGTTGAACTCAAGTTATATATGTGTTGAACAAAAAAAGTTTGTAAGTTTGTACGAGAACCCTCCCCTATATATATATATATATTCATGTAAAATCATTTATTTTTCAATATAATAATCGTATGAGAAAATATAAAGCATTTAACCATTGAAATTTTCATTTTGATATATTTTTTCACTAAGGTCAAATAAATTAAAATATTCTTTTCATAATAAGTTGCAAGTGAAATTATTTTCTTTTATAATTTATTAATTGCTTATATAATTTAAAAATATAGAGAGTTTCTCATAAATACCCAAGTCCAAAACTTTTTTTGAAAAGTAATACTGTTGGTGTAGGTGCCTTAGAGGCAATACATTGTTTTTTTAAACATTTATGTCAGTTGTTCATTCAATAAATATATTTATTATGATCTAAATTATTGCGATATTTTGTTAGCATAATAAATGTCCTTAGAATCATGATACACATTATATAGTTTAACTACATGACTTGAACTTGAGATTATATAATATATCATATCCTTAAAGGTCCCTAGTCGAGTATTATTATATAGGACGATAATAATACATAGATAGACTAGTATGTTGTTTGACAAGATAACCACATATCATTGGTTATAAGTATGTGGATACTAAAGTCAATACATAGGTACATGTAAGAGTACATGGTATCAGTGAGATTCTTCATGTTTAATAAAGTCATAAGAAAGACTCACAGTGATAATGGTGTAAAGATCCTTTGACTTGAAATCATGATATTTCTATGCATTAATATTCTTTGACTACATTAAAAGTTACTTTTGACCGGGTGATGATAAAAGTGGACATCGGGTATATCATGAGTCGTATGAGAAATATGAATGATAGATAAAGAATTTAACCCTCCTCTAAAGAGGAGAGATATTATTGGCCTCTTGATTGAGTAGGACTATAAAATCATGATCATGCTCAAATAATGATTTGTCTTGATAGTCTACTCATGGATCAAGTAAACCCGGATTAAATGTTGAAGAGGATGACTAAATACATGCCTCGAGTTTAATCTATAATATATAAGGTTAAAGGGATTATATTACACGAAAAACATTAGTCACGAAAGGATTTATCTAATCACGATTTAATTATTGTTTAATTGGGTAACAATGATGTATTACTAGATACCGCTCATTGTTTACAATTTTATTAGAGAATAAAATTATTACCGATTAAATGATAGCCTATAGGGTCACACAAATAGAGCACTTAATGGAATAGTTAATTTAAATTATTGATTTAAATTAACTGATGATTATTTGAATTTTATTATAACTAGTTTTTCTTGCTCGCGCTCCGCGCACGGGTGTCTTGATATTGTAGTTGTTTTTTGTGACGTTGTGAAATAATTTTATGATTATAATAGAAAATCAAACCATCATATAATCCCAAATTAAAAATTAAATTAAATAAAATGTCATTCAAAATCAACATAGTCCGGATGAAAAACTCATAGTCTATAAAGGATTTGAGCTTAATCTCAAATACTTTATTACATTATTGTTTCATAAAAAATGTAAATATTGTAGTATAATTATTCAGCTATCTTAGATATGTTATAATCAGAGATCTAACAGTGATACATATTTATCATGATTAAGCCTAGAATGACATAAAAAATTTATAAATTATTCTCGTATTGTTTTGAAATCAAATATACAATTATATGATTCTGTGTGAATGATGAGCAAATTAATTAAATATCTATGTCTCATGCTATATACCACACTCAAACTTGGATTAACATAGACTTTCGATGCCGGTGTGTTGATAAAGCTAATATCTCCTATAATTGTATAAATTTTCATCAAATAGATTTGGGAATTAAATGTATTTAGATGTGTATATAATTAAGCTGAATGAAGATTTTGATCTAACCTTCACAGATTTGAACCTTCATATATACTTTCTAGAACCAAGATCACCGGTATTTCTAAATCCTCTTGAAAAATATGAATCGCATATATAACTTGACATCTAAAGGTTGATTTAGTACTTCATCAATATATTTCATAGGAATATAATCAGCAAATATTGTGATATACTAAAACGGAAGATTACATATGGTTTAGCAAACTTCGTTCAAAGAAACCATATGAATATACTTCGTCAATGATATGAAAACATCAGACTTATCACCCATCGTTTCTTCATGCATTATATCTGTATTAGTCTTACAATTCTTATTTTGAGCAAGTCGAGTTAGACCGTAAGCTCTTACTCCGGAGATACTTGAAGAAACAATTTTACAACCAGGTGGTTTGGTATCCTTCCATGGTCTTCCTTTCTTTCATGGGAGTACAGACAAATTTTTCAGTCTTGCATATCGATTATCAGCCAAGAAATTTAGGCCTGTTGTTCTGTGTATTACTCAAAATACATGGTTTGTATTTCATTAAGTATTCAGAGATGACAATTAGATGGCAAACGGGTCGGGTCGGGTTTCATGAAATCCATATCCAGTCCGTTATATTTCGGGTCGGATCGGGTTCGGATATTAAAATGTAAAATCCAAATCCAATCCGTCGGGTTTTTTCGGGTTCCGGATCGAATTCGGTTTTCAGTCGGATATCTTTAAAAAATATTTAAAAATAAAAAAAAATTATAAAATTGTCAAAATTATGATAACTAAGTATTTTTTTTTCAAAATTAGGATTATTTGATGATATTTATTTGTTTAATTTAGAATAATATAAGCTTAAACCATATTCTTTTTTATTATTACCAATCATTCAATTTATCAATTATAATAAATTTATATAAAATATGATTATACTTGAATTATGTGATATAAGACAGTAGATCAAATTTTTTTAAATTAATTTATTTAATACCCTCATGTCATTTAATAACTTATTTTATACATAATATTAGTGATGAAGTATTTGTCTTGAATAGAAACCCTTATTCATTTAAGCTAATCTACTAATATTGAGATTATATTACATTCATTAAGAAAATTAAATAACATATGTTATATATATGAGTTATGTTCAAATGAGAACCATTAGACAGATATATTATAAAATAATTTAATATGAATATATTATAGTGTATAAATAATATATATATGTGTGTGTGTGTGGGTTCGGGTTTTTTTTCGGATTTCGGGTTCAGATCGGGTTTGGTTCTGATTTCGGATTCCGGATCGGGTTTCGGATCGGTAAAGGTCATATCCAAATCAAAATCCAAAAAAATCGGGTACAAAAATCAAATCCAAATCCAAAAAATCGGGTTCGGTATATTCAAAAATTTGGATTTCGGATCGGGTATCCGTCGGATCGGATTATTTTGTCATCCCTCTTGATGCAGTACTTCATCAGTATATTTCACAGGAATATAATCAGCAAATATTGTGATATATTAAAACGGAAGATTACATATGATTTAGCAAACTTCGTTCAAAAAAACCAGATAAATAAACTTCGTCAATGATATGAATATATCAAACTTATCACCCATCGTTTCTTCATGCACTATATCTGTATTAGTCTTGCAATTTTTATTTTGAGCAAGTCGAGTTAGACCGTAAGCTCCTACTCCGGAGGTACTTGAAGAAACAATTTCACAACCAGGTGGTTTGGTATCCTTCCATGGTCTTCCTTTCTTCCATGGTAGTACAGACGAATTTTTCAGTCCTTCATATTGATTATCAGCCAAGAAATTTAGGCCTGTTGTTCCATGTATTACTCAGAATACATGGTTTGTATTTCATCAATTAAGTATTCAGAGATGACAATTAAAAACACTGATTAGTTATCTCAATTATATACAAATGCAATAATGTATGCATATATTAAGGGATAGTCAACATAAGATTATAATTGATTCACTTCATTTGACCTAAATATAATCTTTTTAAAAATATATATAATATATTTGTCTTTTATTAAAAATATACAAAAATTTCATCTCTACACTTCATTTAATTAATAGTTAAATAAAATAAAGACATCTTTAATAGAGAAGTAAACTAATTATATCATTTCTAATTATATATGTTACATAAATGAATAAGTTATTAAATCAATAAATTGGAATCACGGATTATAATTTATATACTGAGATTTTAAACCGCATTAAAAAATGGATACCCTATACTTAATTGAATGTAAATGTTTCTTAAATTTAAGGGATACACTATATTTAAATTTACATGGTACACGTTAATTTTTAAAGCAATATCATACAAAAAATCTTCTAGAGTGTCTAATAAATGTTAAAATATGTGGAAATCAAATTATGTTCGACTATGTATCCTTTTTTGCAATGAATTATAGCAGTCTATATCCATGAATCGGAAAATATAAAAAAAAATATATAAAAATTTCATTATCAAGAACTAAAATTGTGATGTTAAAAAGTGTTCCACTGATTAGGAATTATAACAAAAACCCTTGATTTGAAAATTAAATGTATTGAATATGGAAACCAATATATATTATACAAAAGAAGATTGTAACAATAACGGCCAATATCTGTTAAATTAAATAAACTTTGACTATTTTTCCTTATTTACATATGGGTTATAGCAGGCTATACTCATGTATCCAAAAATTTTAAAAAGTCATATAAAAACTTCATTATCAAGAGCTAAAATTATGGAGTGAAAAAATACTCTATTAATTTGAATTTATAGCAAAAAGTCTTGATTTGAATATTGAATATAATGAATATGGAAACCGCAAAAATTAAATAAAAAAAATATTTTAGTAATTAATGTCAAAATCAGCGGCAATCAAATAATGTTTGACTTCCCATCTGCATATGAGTTATAACACTCTAGATCCATTAATCCGAATATTTAAAAATCTAATACATAAAAACTTCCTTTTCAAGAGCTAAAATTGTGGAGTGAAAAAAGACTCCATTAATTTGAAATTATAACAAAAACTCTAGATTTAGAAATTGAATATGGAAACCACTACATATTATACGAAAAAGGATTAATGCCAAAATCTTTGAAAATCATTATTTTGACTAATTTTCCCTATGAGTTAAAAAATGCTAGATTCATGTATCTGGACGGAAATTGCGTCATATTCATTCTCGGTGGCTCTTGACAAAAAATAATGACACACGATAAGATGTAAATAATAAGTCTAGATCAATAAGCAGATGTTGAGGAAAAGTGAATATAAATCTTCACACGATGAGCATCCGATAGTGGCCTGGATGAATTATCTCTATTCAGCAACTGCAAAGAAAACTCAATAACAAAAAGAGGCTCAATAAATTCATTATAGGACATACATGCATCATAATCACTATCAATAAGAAAGGAAATTATGCAAAAATAATGTAAATAAAGTAATTACAAATTATCTTGTCATCTATACAGTATAAAAAAACTCAAAAACCAGAACAGGAATACAAAAAAGAGAACAACCAATGCTAAGTCATAATCCCATATGCGTAGGTCGTATACTTTCATAAAAGCCTCTCTAGCTTTCCAAACTTTCATCCGGTGGCTGCCTTAATCCAATATCAGGTGAATCAAATGAGCGTCCCACATGAGAATTAAAACACAAAACACTAAGATTACTTTTTGCACAACACAAATCCCAACACGAAGAGTTAAAAATGATGTTCAAAAAATAATCCCAAGTTCTATATCACAACACAAATATTTCATTTGCACAAAGTGTTCGAACCTTTTCTCAAATTCCTGGAGCATGAAAGCAATAGAAATTGTGAGGACCGATCTCTCAGCTTTTCTTTGTAGTAAATTATCAAACACGTTCAATACAAAATCATGTACTAATTATGATACTTGCAGCGTTCAAACAACAAATTTCAGAACCCGTTAAACAATAATAGAATGAACAAATATACACAATGGAGCAAATATTTTGAATAAAGAATCGGAAATAGTGCAAACCTATTTCACGGCCAATGGTGTTATTCTCTTTTTGACTTCGAGACGCCATCCTTTGTCGAAGCATCGTCGCAAGAGAACTTTGATGGATACTACCTGATGCATACACGGATGAACGCGATTTGTGCAAGATAAGTAGAATTTTATTATACAATACAGTTTATAAGCGCAAAGAAAAGTCCGTAGATAGAGAAATTAACGTGTAAAGAAAGTCAAGATCAGTAGTACTCCAGCAAAATCCGACCGATGACACAAATCAGTTTGAAAGCCAAGCAAGGATTAGAGGCGTGGAAGAAGGAATGGTTTCGAATGTGAAATTCAAATTATCTACTTTGATCTGATAAGAATATCATATGCAAATAAGTAGTAAAGCTTAAATCTGAACTGACGTCGTGATTAGTGGCACGATTCAAGGTCGCATGATTAATGCTATTTTGAAATTTTGATCTTGATATGATGATCGTGATATGATTTGAATGTACTCTCAGATCCAACGATACTCGGGTCGGGTTTCCCGAAGATTCGAAATGTTTCATCTTAGTGTTCATTTGAATAAGGAAGATGCTGGGTCCAACCGGAAGCTTAATGGGTTGATCCAAGAGCATGTGAAATTACCAAATCAGCCTTAAAATTTTGATTTGATGAAACAGAGTACAACCTGTCCAGTGTCCAGTAGCCAAATAATATCATATGAAAAAGAATTGATTTGATTTTGAATTTAAAATAATGATGATTAGTTTCATATCTTGGAGAGTGCTTGAGAAGTCTTTCCATATTTAAATTAGAAATATAGGAAGTCATAAGCTAAAAATTAGTCAATAACACATTCAGAGTTGAGAATTCAAGCTTGCGTATTAGTTAAGACAATTTAATATAAAAGCTGGAATGAATGCATAATTTGTGGGATTGTTAAGAGCTGAAATATATGAATTAACTGATTAGTTGGTGATGCTGATGTGTCATATTTAAACGTCTTGAAACTGGAATTTTTTTTATATTATTTTTATATATTTTATTTGAGTCACAAATAAATAAATAGATAAAAAATACACAGGGAAGCTAGAAATTCAGCAATTCTTGGTTAGATTAATTAAATTTTATCTCTTCTCTGCTCGAAGAAAAAAAATAAAAATATAAATCATGATATTTAAAACTGGTCAAATCGATTATCAGCCATGAAATTGAGGTATGTTGTTCCATGTATTTGTAAGAACTAGCCTTTTTGGCCCGTGCTACACACACGGGTATTGATTCTTTGATTTTTTTTATCAACTTAACCTATATTTTCTATCATGAATAACCCCAAATCTGACGGGTAATAGGCACAGTCAAACTACTTATTTATGAGTTTTAAGTTATAAAATTTAACGTGTTTATTAGCATTTTGGCCCGTGCTATGCACACGGGTATGATTTTTTGTTTTTTTTAATCTAATTAACTTATACATTTTTTATTAACAAACCGTATGATATGAGATATAAGTTATGAAAGGCACGTATGTAAGAGTTAAAATACTCGAGTTATGTTATTGGCGATCAGTACGTTGTAGATGTTAAAGATAATATATATGAATGTTGATTGAAAAAAAAATAAAGTCACGCAACAAATTTTATAACGACGCGGACTATATAAATCTTTGTATTTAGAAACATAAATAATTATAAACTTAACCTGATTATCCAGATTATAAATCTTCCATCCATTCCTTATTTATTAAATTAAGGTGAATATGTTGATGATAGAGTTTCCACCCGTCCTTAATAAAAATTGATAAATATATTAAGAAATAATTAACCTTAAACATCAATAAAGGATGAATACATATGTAGTCATAATTCAGTTACATTACTATAATTATATGCTACAATTATTGTCTATACCGAAAATTGATAGTGAGAAGATATACGTGATAAATATCTATGGAATAGATATTGTATTGATTTTATAACAGGATAGATTTTTCATTAGTACATTGATATAACCAATTATTTAATATAATAATAATATTTAAAGTTCAGAATAAAAATTTATAAGTTTATGGATCAGTAATCAAATCATTGTTTGTATAGTTAAAATAATAAATAGGTAATTTTTTCTAAAATATTTATAAAATTCATGAAAATAGTAATGACTATATAATTAAGATTTCTCGGGGTCGTCTAACGGCGACCCCTAGTATAATTAAATAAAATAACGAAAAATTATAATAAACTATATGCAAGAAATTTTATTGTTAAGCTATTTAAATGAAAATATGCTCATTTATCAAATTTTTATTTATAGAAAAATATGCTCATAACATTTCGACCCGTGTTACGCACACGGGTATGAATTGTTTTTATCTAGTTAACCTATAAATTTTTTATCAACAAACAATGATATGAGATATAAGTTATGAAAGGCAACGTATGTAAAAGATAATATATATGATTCGATTGAAAAACAATAAAATCACGCAACAGGAATTATAAAGACGCAGACTATATTAATCTATGTATTTAGAAACAGAAATAATTTTAAACTTAACCCTATTAAGGGCAACTTAATTTTATATCTAATATTTTATGGAAATATAATTTTTTCTGGAAATAGTAAATAATCTTTCTCTCAATATGTAATGGTGTTTTTACAAAAATGCTATATTCTATGTATATTTTTCTTCTTTTATCTTTTGACCAAAAATTATTAATTTTAATTCGACCCATATTTATCCAACTTAAAAACAATTTTAACGTTCAAGTTAGTATACCTCTAGATGTTGAATGTAATATCAAATCAGTATTTACATTGTTTTGTTTCCATTAATAGACCAAGTCGGGTTACTGTTTTGTTAAAATTTGTTTTTTTAATTTATCAAATGGATTGAAAAAAGATATTTAGACCCATTTTTTTCCTTTACCATACACATTATTATTTTTTAAATTTAAATACAAATTTTAAATTTATTTTTATTTTTCACTATTATAAGCTTAATATATTAATGATAATTTACCATAGAATTTTTTTAAGAGCTTGCATGACATGTAGAGTACTACAAATACATTATACTACTAATTTAATAAAACTGTGCATGACATGTACACCATGTTGATTTTTAGGGTACTACTAATTTATATATTTTTATTATTTTCAAGACTCAGTCATGTATATCAAAAAAGAAACTCATATATGATTTTTTACATTATTAAAATATTATATTCTATACTTCAAATTTTTTGACATGTTCTGAAAATATAATTATATTTTCAGAACATACCAAAAAAGTCATTTAACCAAATAATTATGAACTTAACCTGGTTATGTAGATTATAAAGTTTAGATCCATTCCTCAATTATAAAATTAAGGTGAATATGCTGATGATAGAGTTTCCTCTCGTCTTTAACAAAAATTGATAAATAGGTTAAGAAATAATTAACCTCAAAAGAATTCATCAATAAAGGAATACATATGTAGTCATAATTCAGTCACATTACTATTCCATTATATGCTACAGTTATTGCCTATATTGAAAATTGATAATAAAAATATATACGTGATAAATATCTATAATGAAATAGTTTTATTGAGTTTATAACGGAATAAATTTTTCATTAGTATCATTAATATAACCAAATATTTAATATAATAATAATAATATATCATGTTTGGAATAAAAACTTATAAGTTAATAGATCTATTATCAAATCATTATATGTATAGTTAAAATAATAAAAAAATATAGGTAATTGTTTCTAAAATATTCATAAAGGACATGGTAATAGTAATGACTATATAATTAAAATTTCTCGACGTCGCCTAACGGCAATCCCTCGTATCTTAAATAACATAACAAAAAATTATAATAAACAGTATGCAAAATTTTTTAAATGAAAATATATTCATTTATCAAATTTTTATTTAAATAAAAATATGCTCAATAGCATTTTGGCCCGTGCTACGCACACGAGTATGATTTTTTGTTTTTTTTATCTAGTTAAACTATACATTTTTTATCAACAAACAGAATGATATGAAATATAAATTAAGAAAGGCAACATATGGGAGTTAAAATACTCGAGTTTTGTTATTGGCGATCAGTACGTGGTAGATGTTAAAGATATGATAAGGAAAGGCATGGTGAAAAAATTAATACATGTACGAATACTATATATGAGATATGTCAATAAATAATTAAAAAAATAGAGTGCTAATTGATTTTATATGTGCTATACTTTAAAAAACGCATTACACATTTAAAAACATATAAATCGTTATTATATTTACCAACTTTGACAATGTAAAACATATAATTTTATAAGAATCATACTAATAAATTTGAAATTAATAAAATCAATTAAAATTTGACAAAATTTCTTTATTATTTGCATACGAGGTTTAAACAGCCTAAATTCATGTATTTGAATATTTAAAAAGTCTGATATATAAAAACTTTTTAAATAGAAGTTAAAATTGTGGAGTGAAAAAATACTTTACTAATCGAAAATAAAAACTGCACAAATTATACGAAAAAATATTGTAATAATATATGCTAAAATTAGTGAAGATAAAATTAAGTTTGATTATGTTTTCTTGTTTGCTTATGAATTATAGCTTGCTAGATCCCTGTATTTGGAAATTAAAAAAAATCTAATAAATAAAAATTTCATTATTAAGAACTAAAATTTTGGAGTTAAAAAGTGTTCCATTGATATGAAATTATATAAAAAAAAGTCTAAATTTGAAAATTGAATGTGGTGAATATGGAAACCAGTACATATAATAGGAAAAAAGATTGTAATAATAAATGTCAAAATCAGTGACTATTTTTCCTTATTTACGTATGGGTAGCATGCTAGACCCATGCATCCAAAAAATTTAAAAAATCGAATATATAAAAACTTTATTATCAATAGCTAAGATTATGGAGTGAAAAAAATACTCTATTAATTAGAAATTATGACAAAAAGTCTTGATCTGAAAATTTAATATAATGATGTTGGGTCCAAAGTATCATAGAAGGGGGGGTTGAATACGATACTCACTACAATTTAAAATTCTTTCGAATCTTGCGGATAAATAAATTGCAGTCCTGTAATGGGTTTCGTATTCCGGATATTTATTGGGTCGGTTTCTGAGGATATGAAAATATTAAACCAACACACAATATTTTCCAAGGTATATCTGTATATTGATAAATACCTCGAAGGTGCTATAAATCCAAACCCGAAGGTTGGCTACAATGACCACTCCTCTAAATATTACAAGCCCTATCCACTACAAATATTTATGGTACAAAACTAGGCTAGGGTGTGTGTATATTTGAGAGAGTTTGTGCATAGCACTTGGCCATCCATCCCGAAGGATGTGTAAATTGTGAGAGCACAACTTACATATTTATAGGCTTTCAACAAAACTAACCATGGTTACTTGAATAGTCATCTTGCGCCAATATATATATACAAGTATATATATATATATCTATCAAACTTGCGCCAATACAGTACTCCAGGAGAGAGTCAAATGTTGCGCGGTCAAACCTTGCGCTTGCATCCTCCATTGTCCACTGTATGAAGAAAAACACTTAGAATATATTCTAAGTGTTAACAGAACTTGATCCATCAGAGAAGGTCAAAGCTTGCGCTTTGATGGGTCAAAGTTTGCGCCACTAATGTTCACGGAGTGTTAGCATGACTTAGAATAAATCAAGGAAAAGGAACTTGCGCCTGCATACAAACACTCCCCCTGTTCTCTCTCCAAAACCACAAACTTGCGCCTCCTTCAACCTGCGCTACCAAAGTTGCGCCTCACTGATGTTCACTGTGTTGGACAGGTGACTTAGAATAATGTTTCTAGTTCTAACTTGCGCTTCCATATACAACAATGCATGGCTGTTATCACTCCTGGTTAGGAGTTAACCAACCTGCGCCATACTGCCGCTCTCATGTGTATTGTTCTCTCTCATCAGCATGCAAGTTGCGCCAACAGCTTACAAATACAGTGTGCACAGTGATCCCTGCCTTAGTCTCCTGCTAGTATATCCACAACTCGCGCCATACAGTGTGTACTGATGCTACAATGCTGTGCATGGCCTCCATTACGTTCAGAGAGAGTGAAACCCTAGCTTGTAGTAGACACATGACCATATGCAAACCCTAGGTTGCCCTAGACACCTGACATCATCACATGCATGCATAATATATATAATATAATATATTATGTTGTTATTATATTAATAAATAAAAATATATATAAATATATACACACATATATATTTTATTTATATGAACATAAAATAATATATGTACATATATTTAAATATATTCTCATATATTTAAATATATATAATATATAATTATATGTAAATACAAATGTAAATATATATATAAATATATATAGAGATATATATAGTTATTTATAAATATAAATATAAACATAAATATATATAAAGAAAAGTATATATAAATATATACATATATATAATATTTATATAAACATATAGTAACATATATATACACATATATTTAAATATATTCTCATATATTTAAATATATATAATATACATATAACTATGTGTAAATATAAATATAAATATATATATAAAGATATATATAACTCTCTCTAAATATACATATATTTATGCACATAATATAATATATATATACACTTAATTATATAATTGCTTATGTAAAATATAAATACATATATTATATACATATATATTTATTTAAATATACATACATATAAATATACATATACATATGTTTAAAAAAAACATATATACATATATATTATATATATTATATTTAATTAAATATACATATACATATATATAAATATATTTGTACATATACAAATATATAAGTGCACACATATAAAAGATAGGTCACTTCCTGATTTGTGTGGAAGCTTGACATATGGATTTGAGCAGAGACTTTGGCATAGCTGAAGTTTGGCTTGGCTTGGCTTTGGAACAAATGACTTGATATGACTGGATCAATTCTTCGATCGATAAATACTTTGCAAAGCTCCGTACGTGCTGACGCTTAGTGCACTGGTCTGGTTCACAAGCGACTAACACTGAAGTTAAACATTGTACCGTCTTTGTCAGCAAACATTGATCAGTCGGTTCCGGGTTAGTTTATGCTTCAGTTTGTTGATTATAAATAACCAACCAAGATATATAAAAATATCTTGCTTCAGGGGTTGCACTGAAATCTTTCGAGTACTTGGACAACATCTTCATTGCTTCCACAATCTTGAATACTTCAATCTTTATTCTTCACCGAGGCATGAACATATTAATGAACTTCTTCCAGTGAACTGATTCCTTCAAGACTGTAGATGGCTTCTTCAACCTTTGTCTTCGTATCTTCCGATTCCGGTGTAGGCGTAGTGTTATTTACTTGTCCTGTTCTATTGTTGAGTTATCATCCCTATGTAACAAATAGGGTAGTCTTTACATTTAGACTTACAATCTCCCCCTATTTGTTTGTTAATCATAACAAGCAAATCCTCTGGAGGATAACTCAACTAACACTAGAAAAAGTAAAGTCCTGGACTAGTAAATAATGCTACAAAGTTTCTGGATTATATAATACATTTCCAGATTTCATGAATAGAAATAACAGATGTGCATATCACCTTTATTTCTCTGGTTTTTTCTTACCTGCCAGATAATCCTCATAGTCTGTCTCGAAGAGAATTCAAAACATTCCATTATGCAAAGAATAATCAGCAGCTTCATTGAATTCTCCAGTGGTAATGAATAAGTTCCTGTCTACCACTTACTGAAGAATAGATGTATCACTTTATACTTCTCCTCCCGTTACCTTGATCAGGTTCCCCTTAGTTATAAGTAGTTGTCTCCCCTTAGATGAAAGATCAATCCTCCTCCTTAGTTGAAAGAAGAATCTCCTCCTCAGTAGTACACAGCTAAAGAGTAGTTTAATCCTCCTTAGTTGTAGACAGCTAAAGAAAGCTAACTTACTTTTTCTTCCCCCTTTCATATATTCTCCCCCTAAATATATTCTCCCCCTTAGTTGTGGAATCCTCCGAGGATATGTGGTATCAAATATGGTCAAGGAAAATCCTCCTGTACCAAAAGATAATCTCCCTATAGAGAATTAAACAACACTAAAGTAGGGTTCGAAGAAAGGGTTCAGAAGAAGGGTTTACTTTAATTGGGTTGGTCCCTATGTTGAAAGAATAGGGTCCAAACGGAAAAGTAATGAATAAGAACTGACATTCCAGTAGCAACATCCACTATGTCTTTAGGTATAAATTTGGTAATTAGTGGGTGTCTCACTAAAATGTTCTGCAGGTGTATCACTCAACACTCAATTTTCTCTCGGTTTTTGGGTAAGGGTGTCACTCACGAGTTCTGTAAGTGTATCCCTCCACACAAATACTGAGCTTCCAAAATGCTGAGTACCTGCAAAAAAAATCACCTTAGCCACCCTTAAAGGGGGTCACCGGTGGTGCAATGGGAGTTCGTAATTCCCAGTCCCTGCAGACTCATCGGATAAATCCGAATCATGGTCCACAAGTTGCCAACCACTAAGTGGCTTATCCAATTAAGGATCCAGAGTTGTTTGCTCTGGGAGGTTAGACAAAGGCTTAATTATGGCAAAGGCCTAAGTCCTCCTCAATGTCTGTGAAGACACTTGATTCAAGAGAATCATCAACCACAAGTTCACACCGTGAAATGGAATGAACCGTAGTTGCTTCCGTCAATTCTTTCAACAACATGTGAGTTTTCGATACTAAATATTATAATATGTACCTCACAAGTGTTTCACTCTTCTCAATTTCCTATGTGTTTGCACTCACTCATGCTCACAGATATCTCTCTGGTTCTTCTCAGAATCTCACCAAGTGTTTAACTCTTAGTGTTTGGCTCACAGTGTTTCTCTCAGCACTCAAAGTATGGTCTTCTGTACCTGCATGAGAAAATCACCATAGCCCCTTCAAGAGAGGTCACTGGCGGTGCAATGGGGTTTCGTAAATCCCTGATCCTCAACTGACTCATCAATAAATTGACTCATAGTCAGAGAGTTGCCGATCTCCTATAAATAGGAAATCCATTCCGATTGGATCCAGATCTGTTCTTATCTGGGGAGGGAGACGAGAATCCTGAAGATTTGGCAATTGAGATCCTCGTTTCCTCCTTACACCTGTAAAGGCATCAACCATCTTATTTACCGTAAAATGGTAAATGAAGAAGTTGCTTCTGGAACAAAACCTTTAACCTTACTGTGCACTCTCTTGTATTGTGTCCATAAGATTTTTGTTTAGGCTCTTCATCAGAGTGATTACTGATGATGTGCTTGACTCAATACAAGATGCTCTGGCTGACGAGCGAATTTCAATGGACTCATCCTGTTGAGAGAATGATTCCAGAGACTGTTTTATTGCCTTTTTCAGCTCTATATTCTTTTGAGAGAATACAGATGAGCAACAGTTACCTCAAGTTCAAAACACCTTTTCTTCTTGAGAGGTAGAGCTGTGGGTACACTATCCCTCACATCCTTATTTGCTGCAACGAGTACAGTTTCTCCCTCATTGACCTCTAGTCTAATAAGTTCCTTATCACTCCAGGGGGAAAGTTGGGATGTGTTCTGAATTTGGTTTTATAGTCTGGGATAAAGATTGTTGGTTTTCAACCTTATGACTATCTAGGAAAGCCAAGAGGCTGATAAAGTTCCGAAGAACAGAATGAGATATAAATGCACTTTAGAAAATCTATGATTTTAAATGAAAGCAATTGCATTTAATCTTTTGAGAAAAATGAATCAGTTGTGATTGTAAAAATGATTTTCATAAAGAATGACAATCACAACCGATGAAAGAATCAAAGTTTTCCATTAAAAACTGGTTTGAGTACAAGAGTCTGAATCTATGCATAAAAGGTTTAAATGAACTTGTCTTTGAAAAAGACACAGACTCCTGTTTCTCACTACAATTTAAAAAGGAAACAAGAAAATTTATGCGCTACAGTGTATAAAGCATTCACCACAATAATTAGTGAAAAGGCCTCATACTAGCACATTGTCAAAACAGACGCTGCAAGTGACAAAGATCACCAAGTACACAAATACAAGATAATCAATGTCTCGTCCTATGACGCTACATGTATAGATGCAAAATATTCTAAGAAATATTTATGAGATAGAGTAGTGGATACCAATTGTTGAAATCTATTGATAAGAAAATTTCTTTGAAGAAACTCACCACTCCAGAACATAAATATGAGACAGAATAAAGATTATGTTGTCTCCCTTGTACTCAGAATATTAAGCACCTAAAATATATTAGCACCAGTGGTTTTAAGAAATATGCAACAATATTTCACCAGTGCCAATACATCACAATCAATTCACAAATAAAACATCAATAAAGCATCAGAAATAGATACCAATTAAAAATTTCAAAAATGAATTAATCATGCATCTATTATTCTATCAAAGTCAATCATGAAACAAATAAGCATATAATTGTCATGGATCACAATTTAACTAAGATAAAATAATAATTACCTACGCAATATCATATAATCATCACATCAGCATATAACAACTAAAATCATGACAATCATACAAAGATATTCAATCAAAAATATGCACTAGGAGTACCCAAGGCTTGGTGAATAGACCCAATCAAAAAGATATGTAGCAAGTCTTTCGATTTGTATAGAAAGTTTTTTGGCCAGTTTGCAAATAAACTTTTCTTTCATTTGCATGGTCATTTATTTTAAAATGCCTACCTCTTCTCAGAATTTATTATATAACTTAGATCTCAATAATATTTTGAAGTCAAGTGAACTACCCTGCTGTAAGATCGTTGGTTTCGTAAGATCTCCTCAGCTAGTCACTTATTTTATCGAATGTGCCCTTTAAAAGGAGATGAAATTGTTTGTTCCCCACAATTTTCCCTACCATAGGGCCAAAAGAGGGTGAAAATACAAGATAACGCTTACTATTTTTTGGCAATTGATAATTCTTATTACTTAACGCTTACTGTATGTCTGTTAACACTCAATTAACATTGTTGCGCCATCATTGTCTTCTGGTTTAGACAAGAAATCTTTCTTACATCATCATTCAGTTTTTAACATTGTTGTATCTAATTTCAATAAAATAAATATTAGATGGCAAGAAAGTATAGCCTTATAGAAGAACAAAGAGTCCACCCTTTCCACAAAAAGGGTAACTCCAGACAATTAAAGAGAAGCAGTTGTTTATAGTGGACATATTAAATTTGGCAATGATCTGAATTCCTATATTTATACTATACCATTAAAGCCGAGAGAAAGGCCAAAAACATTGAAAGTTTGGTCGGTCACTCAGTCGGTATCTGGGCCAAAATACGGGCCTATCTATATAACAATTATTCCTTTTAACTAAAATATTATCTTTTTTATATTTCTAGCTAAAAAAACTCGATCTTCAAAAATGACATTGAGCAACATAGTAATTACCTTTTTTAACTAAAACACGTTATCTTTTTTAGATTTTGTAACTAAAAAACCCGATCTTTTACAATTAACATGGGCGACATATATTTAAAAATATAATATTAATATATATAATTATTAATTAGTAAACCAAAATACATTATTTTTAAATACTCTAATTGTCTCACTTTAAATGTAATATTATAAATTTATACTATACTATATATCATTATACTATTAAAGCCGAAACATGAAAAGTTCAATTGGTCGGTCGGTCGGTCGATCGAGTTTGGTGAGCCGGTTGGTATTCGACCTATGGACCTCCTTAATTTATAACATATTATAATATATTTTTTATTATCTATTAAACAAAAACATTACAAATTAGGTTAATATGATGGGTTGGTAATTGGGTTTACGCATCTTTTAAACTTTTAATATGTTCTTTACTATATTATTAATTATTAATAACGAAATATTAAAAGGTTAATTGGTTGGTTTATATATGGGTTTATAGGTCTTCTTAAATTATAACATGTAAAAAACAAATTTTAACATCCTTATTAATATATATATATATATATATATATATATATATATATATATATATATATATGTTCGACCTAACTTTTAATTAGATATATGACGGACTTAACCATTAAGAATTTATTTAGCTGTTACCAAAAAATTTATTTAACCACATTATTCTATCAAAAAAAATTTTCACATTAAAATTAATTAGATTTAAAATATATACGATAAAATAACAAATATAATAACCGCCCGTGCATTGCACGGCTTATAAGCTAGTATGTAATTACGATCAGATGGATACATCATCTATAATATCATTACTATATATGCCAAAAGACAAAAATGGCATTAGGGGGCATGCTAGAGAAGCACACAAATAAGAAAGGCGAGGAAGGGGAAACCTGAGTTATCAAATTTGGGAGCATGTTTAGAGGAAAACGCAGTACTGCAAACAGAGAAAGTGATGTAAAAGCCCTTGCAGGGGTCAATTCTCCACCAAGAAGAGTAAAACATCCGAATGAGATCACCGTCACAAGAACTGGGATGCTGTTTAGAATAAAAGTGTTGCACTGCAAAGTAGGCAAGAGAAAAATAAGTAAAGCATGACTTTAATTCATTCTCACAAAAATAATCAACTTATATGCATTGAAGATATGCTACATTTTTGTATATAAAAGAGAAATTATCTCTGTAGTGTTCTTTTATATTTAAGAGGGGGAAGGGGGAATTATGGTGACAATGTAATGTCAGAAAACATTGAGAATAAAGAATGATGCCATAATTTTAATGTGGCATGATGTCACAGCTCACTATCATTATGTAAAGGATACCATTAGAAGTATAGCCAACAAGTTTTATCATCACTGAAGTAATATAGTAGGCAGTAAATTTATTAGTTACTATATAGAGGCTTAGCCTACTTGTAATAGTTGCAGTAGATATTTATAACATACACATCAGTTCTCTTCCCTCTCTTCCTCTCCTTATTACATTGATCACAAATATTTTAATTATGTTTTGTCATATCCTGTGAGACGTAATTACAATTTTATGAATAAAATTTTTCCCAAGCGTTACACTAATTCATTTACAATATCAAAGAACAACATAATACACCACTTAATCTCACACAGAACAGTGGAATGAAGTAAGCAGGCATGTGGTATGCATAACCAGTATGCAGACACAATACACCCGGAAACAGATACATGGGACTGATAGTAAGATGCTTTTGCAAGGGAATTTTTTTGTCATACCGCTCCTAGCAGCTGCGATTTGCGGAACCACGAGAGTTCATCATTTCGCATGCTTTGAACTTTTGTTTGAAAGCTCTCCTCCCATGCGTAACATCTGACATATGTCAAGTGCAATATATTGAATGCCAGAAACTTGTAAAGTCAACATCATGCCAAAAAGAAAAAATTGAATTAAATAGGATAACACATACTTCACAGTTTCCATGGCGGCAAGAATTTCATTCATTAAGCCTGCTCTCTTGTCAGTACATTCCAACCCTTCTCTGGAAAACTTTCGCGCTTTGCTTACAATAAATGTCTGCTTCCATAAGACAATGATGCACACAAGCCTTGATACAGGTTAATATAAGTGTGTGTGTGTGTCTTAAATAACCAATTACAGCATAAAAAATAGTCTAACAATTAAGAAAAAAAAACAATCTAGATTCAATATAAATAACCAAAACCCCTTTTCAGTGGTCTCTACTAAAGTGTGGGACAAGATCCAAGGATCTAGTTCACAGATCCATGAGCCGTACCACGAACAGGGTATCACTGACCTAATATAAGTCCAACGGGAAAACCATGAAAATATAAATATAAAAACTGAAGACTTGTAGGCCACAAAGACTAATGTTAATATTCTCTACCTTTGACCTATGCATGATGTTAGCAGATACAAATTAGATGAAAGCTTGTTTGGTTGACACATGAATACCTTGGAAGTTTAGGAAGTGTGCAAAACTTAAGTTGTTTGTTTGACAAGAAGTGTAAGTTCCTTGAAAGTGTGAATTACCATAAAACAAGGGGATCTGCTTACCCACCTTTCTCTTGGTTACTTGCAGTTCCCATTAAATTCACTTCCAACATGCCAAACAACAAAACATTTCCTACTGCTAAGGAATTTTATGTAGTAATTATATAACAAGGAATTACAAATTTCCATAGTAAGTTAATACCTATATGTACCCAAACAAGCACTCAGACTCTGATTATGGAAACTACTTGGCTTCTGTAAAGTGCTCAGTCACTTCTATAATTCAATGCAGCAATAAAGGGTCACTGAAATGTCATTTATCATTTTACCTGTAAAGGAATCATGAGAAGTAACACAAGAGAACCAAGTATTGAAGCAACACCCAATTGCTGGTAGAGAAGAACCAAAGCCATGATTATACGAAATGGTGAAGACCACAAATTATGAAGCTGTTGGCATATTCTCTGCACATATTAAGAAAATGATGAGATTACAGAACCTCATTCATGCCAGATCAAATTACATTGAAGTTATTGAGAGTAAAATTTTGGAATTACTAATCAGTGTTATTAAGCTGATCAGACTATCTTCATGAAAATTTGTAAATTGGTACTCACTTTCAGAAATGATGAATTTTTGGAAATCGTGAACCAAAATTTATATCAATTTTTTTTTCTATTCTTCTGATTAGTGCACAGTATTTTCTCAGAAATTTAACAGATATATAGCTATACAAATTGACTAGAAGCAGAGGCAAAAAAGAATGCTTCTGTAGCATGTAGTATTTATAGATAACTCTAGACAGAGATGACAAATATGGAGTACCCGTCACCCATACAGCCACACACCAATTGAGTACAATAAAAACAAAGAACGGGGAATTCTACAGTATATAGATAACAATTTCATTTTTAAACCCATGGAGCATCAAATAGAGTTTGTGCTCTGGTGTACTATTTCCTAGCTGGTTCAGGCTTCAAACGTGGATCTAAATGTTTCTAAATGGTAGTATGTATAAAGATAAAAATAAGAACTTCGACAATGATTCTAGATGGTAGTATGTATAAAGATAAGGGTGAAATATATGGGCTGGATGAAAGTTGCTGGGTATAGATATATCACACTCAGCCTCATCTCGAGCATTAAAAGAGTGACACTCATCCCTAGGAGCTACTTTACCTGCTCAAACTCTGCTACTCATGCTTATCTAATAACGATCAATCTATACAAGAGAGGCTTGTTAAAATCTAAGCATGCAGAAAGATGCCCCGCTATCTACATTCTACGAGGCCAGGTGTAAAACTCAACTTTTTTTCACGATAAATCGATCATTGGTATCTTTTATCTCAATGCAAGATAGACCATAAAATACAAAATACAAAGCTGACACACACACAAACACTAGAACAAAGGAGCCATAAACATCTTAATTTTCCTTGTATTATCTGATTATGACAGCGGAGTCACATTGGTATACCTGAAGTGCATTAGCATCCGTTGTCATCATATTTGTTATCCTTCCGGGAGGAAATTTTTCTCTCCCCTCACTTGTCAGCCTCAGAGACTTGCGAAATACAGCAGCCACCTACATATTAAGAAGTAACAATCGGTTACTACACTCTGGAACCTTGAGAAGAATTAAATTTATAAAGCAAATTCCAAATGGATATGACACACACACACACACACATATTAGATTGAGCTTTAAATATCATGAAACAGAAAAACGAGAATTTCTGGTCCTAGATATTCAGTCTACATATATTTCCTATTGGTTTTGTTTTAATAGAATAAAGTTTTAGTGGAAGTGTTGCAGCAAATCAACAAACATGAACATATTAAGGCAATATATTACCAGAGTTGATCTTAGTCTGAACCCAACACGCATCACATTCTGAAAATACTGAGCTTCGCACAGCACGCCTAATGACTGGACCAGATAAATTCAACTAGTCAAGACAAATTGAATAATATAACATGTTCAGATACTAGATCTGTATTCACCTTGACTTGTTCAAGATATAAAAACATAATATAGCAGGCGTTGACAAAAAAAGGGAGAATACTTGCTTGATTACCAGCCAATTACCAGGCAAATACTCAGGAATTTGAAAAACCATGCGACTCTGGTCAAACCATTATACTTGGGACCAAGTGAAAATAGAACTGAGAATACAATGAGGCACTATGGAAATACTGCACATCATTTGAGAGCAAAAAAAAAAAAAAAGATCCCAACTTGTTTATTGGCAAGCAAAACACAGAACGACATGCTTTTAAAAGTTATGTAGAACGGAATACAAATTAAAAAGAGAGAGAGAGAGAGAGAAAACATTGAGGTATAATTAAGCACTGCACATCGTTCCAAAGTTCATAACATATGCATCGTAAAAGGAAAAAAAAAAAACTATATGCAAGATACAGCTTTCACTAAGTGAATGATAAAATCATAAAACATATAATGAGGTTGTTGACAACAAAATGCACATCAGAGATTATGCAATCAATAGAAAGGAAATAGTACGTATAAACCTATAAGAAAAGGGGTGGGTGAGTATTATATATGGTTGACATGGAACTATAATAGACAAAGATCTGTATACCAAAAAAATTAAGAATCATACCACCCCTACAAAAATTAGAAAGGCATACAAATAACCAATCCAAGCTGGATCACCTCGCTCTAGTGACTGCAATTTTAATAGCACTAGTGAGTAATTTGTCAAAAAATTTCTGATGAGAGAAAATATAAAATATCCGTATCAGAGCGAACCTGCAAGAGACGGTTTAATATAACAGGTCCTACAAACTGTGAGAGATCATTTCCAATCTACAAGTTGAACACAGAAGAGTTAAAAACCTAAGACCATAGATTTATCATTCTTAGTTTGATATAAATATCAAATTTATTTGCTCAAAAGCCACATTTTCTGGTGTGATCATTCACGACTTTATCTTGTTTACCAAACATTAGCCTGATCTGGATCATCCAAGTTTAGTATACTATCAAAAATCACTTGAAAGTTCAGTTTTTAGGATTCTCTTCCCAATATCCGTGCCTTAAAGTTAACTCAAAGGAGTCGTCAATCAGCCAAGCAATCAAATTCAATAATCCTGGAGCCTACATAATACCAAGGCAACCCGTTTTTGACAAAAGATATGACATAATTTAATCTATGGCACTTGAATTATCGTGAGTAGTAAGTTGTCGTAAAGGGATATAGAAGACTTTTTATGATGCAAGTAAATGAAAGTACCTGGTAATGTGTGGTATGCTTTTAGAAGTTCAGGTTGGAGACAGTGAGAGCAGATGAATTTCAATTAAATGGATTTGAAGTTCTAAATTGACACTAGACAACTTAGCCTTACATCATGTAAGTGAGTATGATATACATAAAAGTATGTACTATGTCTCAAGACTGCATACCAATAGACTCTTAATTCTTGTGATGAGACTCTAATGCAATCAAAATAGCATAATGAAGTGCATACTCTTGGATCCGTTGTTGCTAGCTATATAAAATTAGCATGCTAGAAAAGAAAAGGACTTCAACAATACAGATATTATAGAGAAATGAATAGATTACTTTGAAAAATCCACCCAACCAAAACCTGCAGAGAACAATTAAATATGATTCAGTACAAAATAGAAACCTATATGTCAGAACAGAGGTACAAGTCACAAACTACAAGTGGTATTATTCAGTCTATACCTTCTTCCAAGACTACTATTTAAAGCACGTAATAGCCATGGCTTCTCCTTTTGAGATTCTTCCATCCAGCATTGCAGAAACCTAAAACAATTTGAGAGTTAAAACTTGTACATTGCAACTAGTTCTTATTTATTACTAATTCACTTATCAGTATGGGACCCAAAAGAAAGGGAAGTATCAGAAGGCCAAGATCATATGTACTTTATCCTTAATGTTTCACTCTGATCCCATGTATCTAACTTCCAAACATCCTTTTCAGTAATAGGTCTTCTGTATCCTTGCTGCATAAGAGGAGTAATCCACCCAAAAAACGTCCCTACCACAAGGATTAGGCACCAGACTGTTAGTTTCAATGCAACGAATTTATCATTAGTTATATTACTAATAGGCTCAAACATATTAACAAATTTTAGTACTATATATCGTGTAGCAAATTTAGCAATAGGAAATGGAAAACTATCACAGTCCACAAAGTACCCTACTACCGGCTTCGAAGAAAGTGAGTCAAACTTACCACACTGCCTTGTAAATTATTTCTCTAATATGATATATATATACTTAGAGCTATGTTGAGTACAACAATCTGATAGGTACATATTGCAAGACATAAGTTCCTGTAAAAGAAAACCCTTATGTGTTCATCATATATACAGGTATATCGCAAAGGGGGTTTAAGTATGTGGAGAGATATATAGTGAACCTTCACCACTGATAAGTTAAGGTAACCAGCAAAAATATATAGGTAGCTTATGCAGTACTACTATTCAAGGATATATGCTCACTGGAAAATATGTTGGCCTCTCTCTCTGGACAAACATGATCACCTCCAAGAAGTGCTTCATACTTTGTGTCATCAGAAGACCCCGTTGACAGTGGGATGTAATTCGGGTAAGGGTCCAGATTCGGAATGTGAAAAAGGAGAAGCATTCCAAACATAATCTGCATCATAACATGTGTTACATTTATCGAAACAGAGATTAAAGGAACATAATCTGCATCACAACATGTGTCACCCTACTTTTATCTTTACGCCTTCTAATTCGGAAATTATAATCACCATTTATTCTGAAACTGGAGAACCAAATTTTGTCTTTGAATCCTACATATTTAGTAAATTCTTCTAACAAAGTCTGGTGCTCCACCAAACCAAGTTCCTAAGAATTTACTCATAGCAAAAGAACCTTCTTTATTCAGGAACCCAGAACGAAGCCAATAATAAAAATGGGAAAAATCTCAAATTGGTCACTGAAGTGAGCCTGTAGTATCAAAAGTTATATCAAATTTAACGGGGTCTCATTCGTAACACTTTAGTAAAACATAATGAAGCTGACGTGGCGAACAGAGTGGCTGAGTGGCGTTACGTGGCTTGTGACTCAGATTGAAACGGTCACAGGAGATAAAAGAAAACTAAAATAAGATAAGATAAACAATTAAAACAATACAAACTTACCTTCAACAGTAAGTTTTTATCTTACCTTCAACAGTAGGTGCTAAAGGTGATAATCATGGCGTTACGTGGCTTGTGACTGTCAAGTTTTTATTTTTATAATTGCTTATCTTATTTTATTTTCGTTTTCTTATATCTCTTGTGACCGTTGCAATCTGAGTCACAAGCCACGTGACGCCACTCAAACACTCTGTCAGCCACTCTGGTCCCCACGTCAGCTTTCCGTCTGGTCAACCAGTCAAACTAACGTCATGTCATTATCCGTTACTAGAGTGGTACGAGTGAGACCCCGTTAAGTTTGATAAAAACTTTTGATACTACAGGCTCACTTTAATGACCAATTTGAGATTTTTCCCTAATAAAAATACCACAGACAACATTCTTTAGGGACAAATGACAAACCTTGCAGAAGAATGTACACATGTACAAAAGCAATACAAACCTGCACAAAAAGTAGCTATTTTTAGTGAACTTCCCTGTCAAAGGTTCACAAACACCTACATGCCTACTTACATCAGTGATTAATTTTAGTGCACATCACACTTTGAAATTTAATTTGAAGACCCAGTAATTTCTCTATAACAAGTAATATAACTCAAAAAAAATTGTTACTCTACACAATCAAACATTACACAATCAAACATTTCACAGTTCAGTACAACCAACACAGATCTCAGCCAAATTTCAGAGGTCACCAGACGACAAGAAGAATTTCAAACAGAAATGAGAACAACAATCTCAGCCCTTAAACAGGTGAATCACATGCAACACCATGATGATGGGGATTTGGGATCTCTCGATGAAGGTGTAGGCTCAAGAGTTTCGCAATCCCACTTTTCGGGGACTAGGGTTTCAAGGGATTACCAGTCGGAACAAAGATAAGGAATGGACAGTTGAAGACCCAGGAGTAGGAGGGGAACTTTCAGACCGGAGGAACCTAGAGATGTCAAAAAATAGATCTACCAAAGTTTGCTGGTACCAACCCCGGTAGATGGATTTTGCCGCCAAAGAGAAATTTCACCTTTTATTGTTTCAGTGACGAGGAGAAATTAGAAGAAGCGTTATCAATGGGAGCATAGAAACAAAATGATTATGCGTTGGGAGGATATGAGGAGTTTAATCTTGCAGCAGTTCTGATCGCGACACATGGGGACACTTTGTGACCAGTGGCTCACCATAAAACAAAGAGGAACGATATTAGAGTTTCAAAGGCATTTAATCAAGACGACAACGACACTATAGAAACTTCTCCAAATCATTTTGATAGTCATTTTGTAATGGATTGAAGGAAGACTTCAACATGCGAATGAAGTATGCATACGTTGAAGCAAGCCATGAAATTAGCTCAAAGTGGAAGAGAAGTACATGGGAGTACAAAAGTCCAATAAAGGTAAAGCCAAACTCACTCTACCTATCAAATTTCATCTACAACAAATAGCCCTAGTCTAGACCTTTCTCATAGTTTCCACACCTCAGGGTTAATGGTTTTAACATGGGGGTATATGGGGAAATCGGGGTTTACAACACAACTAAGCTCTAATCAGTCCTCACAGAACAGTCCAAAGACAATGACTCATGCATCCCTAACGCCAAGCCCATTGGTAGTTAGGCTTCTATCAGCCAGCAAATTTCAACACAAAAGAGAAAAGGCGTTATTTTAGGTGCAATGGAAAGTGCATGGAGGAGCAGATATATAAATAAAAGAGTTAAGGATATTGCTTACAGAGGAACAGAGGAAGGGTGTTATAGAGGGATTGTGCACCTATCAACCCGAAGTTTCTTTAAATTCCATCATTGATTATCATCACCAAAGACGATGAAACTAAAGAGGAAATCAGAGGGAGAGTATGTGGTACTTATGATTGACCCTAGGGCGACTCATAATTGCAATCATAGAAAATTCAGGGTGCCTGTGGTTAAAACTAAAGAATTTAAGTGTATCCTTAGGAAATCGGGAGGCTGTAAGAGGTACGGGAAAGTGTAAGAATTGCTCCTACATTAGCTAGGGGAGATATTATCGAATATTTGTACCACTCGGGTTACAGGATTCAGATGCTATTTTGGGATGTTGTGGTTGGAGAAATTAGGAATTATTAAAACAAACTGGAAGAACTTTAAGGTTGAACAGCAAATCATGGTGTTACGAGAAGACCTGTCCTTAGTTCATTTATTGATTTTAATCAAGGCAATGTTAAAAACAGTTCGCAGCGAGGGAGGGGGGATTCTAGTGGAGCTCTATTAAGTAGATGGAAAAGGAGAGGTGCACAACAAACCAACAGCTCCTAAATTTCTATCAGCCAATACGAACAAGTTTTTCAAACATCTGACAGCCTTCCCGCTATAGTGATGAGTGACGATATAGGCAACAACCCAGTAAGTGTACAGCCCAATCTGTCGATTCCCACAATTCAAAAAGACGAGATTGAGAAAGTAGTGCATTAAGTGCTTGCATCAATGACCAAAAACTGACCTCGGGTAAAAATTCTTCAAGGAAATCAAAAAGGTCAGCATCACGGTATCTGCGACAAGGAGATATATAACTGCAAAGCGGATGTACCATCGAAATGCTCGAACATAAATTTTTGTTTCCAAGGCAATCATCAGCAACATAAATCCCCAAGAAAGAGCACTGATAATCAAGGAAACCACCTGTGATAACAATAATGTAGTCCTGATTATAAATGTTCTACTCTCTCATGGAGAAGAAACATAGGTGAATGTACTACAACAATAAAAGGACAGATTGTGCAACCTGCATAAAGATCTTCTATCCCATTCAGAATTCAGAGAGTGCAATTATATATATAATTGATTGAAAAACAAGAATAAACACATATAAAGTTGTGACGAACTGTAGTTGTATCATGCATGGAAAAACTCGAAATGGGGATTGTGTCATATGTTAAAGGGTGCAAAGTAAAAGCAGGGCTATTTTTTACTTTGTAAAGGATGTTTAAGTAGTGTCATATATTACAGTTCTTCAGAAATTGAATTAACTTGTAAATGTAACTGTTACTTTAAAGGAACTACTGATGCTGAAACCTGTAGATGGCATCTCCAAAGCCACCAATTATCCAATAAAAACAATTACTAATGACCAACTTATGGTACACCTTAGAAGAGCAATCATAGTAACTTAATAAAATTTGCAAGCTAGCCCTAATGATCATGATACATGTAACTAACTGATATGAGACAGAGAGGGAAAGAAAAAAAGCGCACCTCAAAAGGTGCAAACCCGGAGTCTTCATTCAAGTTAAATAGTGAAACCCCAAAACCCAATCTGAACAAAGGCTCAGCAGTACAGTAAGTGGTTATAACCCCCAATACATAGTTATAAACATTCGATCTCAGACAAAACCGCTGCACCATAACATCCCTTGTAATCAACCATATTCGGTACAAGCACAAAATCAAAAGCACCAAATGAGATACACTGATCACAAAAGAATCTATGCCACATGGTGTATAAGCACCAAATGCACTCTGCGTCTCGCTTGCCCAAATACCATACCTTATAGGCTGGCAATACCAATTAAGAACATTTAAACTCATTATTCTTTCACAACTGAACAAATTTACAACACTGACCACAAATTACATACTCAAACACCACTTCTTAGCAGTAAAACTGCGAAATTTTCATTCAGACCTTCCAATTTTCATCAAACACACTCCAAATTAATCACTTTCACAGCCATTGCAAAACCTGTAACAAACAGGTTGCAGATTATGTCAGTCACACTATTTAATTTCAAATATCAAACTACTCATAAAACAGTTAACATATATACTCCTTCCGTCCCACTCAAACTGATTTATTTCTCGACTAAAAATCATTGTTTTCCTATTTCTATCAAGTCAATCTATTAAATCTACTACTCAAATATATGACCTTAAATTAATTTACATTTTTGTGATTTACATATTTCGCAAAATCAACAATTTCCTATAAAAATCACTGTTTTACTAATTCTACCAAGTGAACAGATTAAATCATTTATCTACTACTCAAACATATATAATATTAAATTATTTTACTTTTTCGTAAAATACATATTTCACTGTTAGGGTATAATATGATCTTGGTTTGGTTACTTGACATGATATCAGAGTTCTGCCGCGCCCGAGACTCGGGTTTGACATGAAGGCAAAAATCAAAAAGTCATTTTAAGCGGGACTGAAATAGTTTGAAAAGTACTTTTTTCGATAAATCAGAAAAAACCCAGCTTTCACCAGAGAAATAACAAAATCGACGATAACAAAATCCATATCACACTCACATATACATATGCAGAGGCCAAGCGATCCGTGCACACCGATAACGAATGCAATCGAAGCACAAGTAAACTGAAGTAAACTACTGTGAAACTGGACGAAATATGTCTTAGCAGCTGTTAGCATGCTCGAAAGAATAAGAACATGGGACCCGAGAATCTTTAACTAGAAGTCAACCCAACCATTAATTGACAAAACTACAAACAGCCGACGACAAACAAATTTAGGAATCGTTTGGATATCTACCGGGTTTTATTCATTCTAAACTCATGCTTCCTCCGTCCCCCTTATTCTAAACTCATGCTTCCTCCGTCCCAGTTAATTTGTTTGATGAGAGCTGACACACATTTTAATGATCTTATAAAACATTGTTTGATAAATTATTTTGAATTTTTTTCCTCAATAAAAGTTTGTTGTTTATATTTTTCTAAAAAAAAGTTTTTTAAAAAAACAAGTTATACAACTATGTATTATATGTGTCTTAAAATGCGTGTCGAGCAGTATGAAAAACTGTAAATAAATTAGAGGGACGGGGAGTACATGATATTTGATCGGAAAAAAAAACTCAGACCTAATATCTTAAATCTCCGGATATGGGTTTTTGATAGTTGGGTATGAGATAGATGTATGAAACACATTCATATTTGATTTTTTTCTGTCTTTATTTAAGTAACAAAATATTAATGTTTGATATAAAATTAAATTAATGATGCAAAAATATGTAATAGTAATAATTGTATTAATATTTTTAATTAATATAAATTAATAAGTTATGTTTTACAAAAATTGTATATATTGATTCCAGCACTTAACCACACACATGATATCAAATATGATACCTCAAACTCATATCACATTTACACGATTTCTCAATATATTTGAATTTTTTGTCTCTATTTAAGTAATGAAATATTAATATTTGATACAAAATTAAATCAATATTGCAAAAATATATAATATCAATAATTTTATTAATATTTTTAATTAATATAAATTAATAAGTTAATTTTTACAAAAATTATATATATTGATTGTTTATAGCACTCAACCGCACACATGATGTCAGATATGATACCAAATGACCTCATAAGGTGTCGGCACTGTATGCATGCAGGGGGAGGACATAAATTTGACGATTCTGAAATATTGTCCTGAATGTATTGTTTTTATATTTTCTTTTAAAAAATATATTATTCTAATATGTTTCTCAGAAAAAAAATAATCAAAACACAACTTCGTCCTATATTTTGCTTCGCATAATATTTTTTAATTTTCAAATTTCTTGTAACGCAACTTGAAACCGTGTCTTTCTCCTCAAAAAGCAATTTCATTTTGATAATGTAATACTTGAAATGTCCGGTTCTTTTTGGTTGGATTTTATGTTATTTCTCAAATTACGCATTTCGTCACAAAATTTCTTATTATTTATTAATTTCAAAAATTATACATTTTAATTTTGACTTAATTTTATTTTTCCACGGGTGAAAAAGAAAGTGACTAAATTTTTTCAGTTTCTATCTAGACATATATAATATAATAATCTTATTATATAATATCCTAACATTCGCTCAATAACAAGTTACTACGTCAAAATCATAATTACTTCTTTTGGTTTTCCATGACCTTTGTAGTTTAGGTCAGAACCCAAAGATAGATATTAAGGTTTTATTTGGTAATTAGGAGATTGAATCAGATATTTTGACTAATTATTGAAATAGTTGTTTTGACTAGCTGATTAAACTAATGATTTCTTGTAAAAGTGTTTGGTAAATAGCTGTTTGATTAGTTTTTTATGACACATACCAAAACCTCTAAACCAAAACGCTCAATAAAATAACTTTTTGAAAAAGGGAAAATAGATTTTTTCGTCACTCAACTTATTGTGTATTTAAAAACGTACCACTAAACTATATTTTTTTTTCTTTTTGTCACTAATTTAAGGTTCGGATTTTTTTGTCACTAACGTTAGGTTCAGAATTAATTATTAACACTATTTTATTCTTTTTAGCATTATTATAATATAGTGGTAGTCTGCAATGTCATCATGATCTGATATGTGTCGATATCTTTATGTATAGTACTCCATATGTGCCCTAGGTAGTTAATCTTAGCGGACGAGTGTTTGACATGCTTCCAAGACTCCTAAAAGATTTAGTTTCATAAATTGTTTTATTTTTTCTGAATAAAAATTTAACTTTTGACTTTTTTACACAAAAAGAAAATATCAAAATCATGTTATGGAACTATGTTTTATAAGAAATGGGAACCTCAATACATGCCAAACATTGGGAAAGAAATATAAATAAATGAGATGGACGAAGGGAGTAATAGTAACATAAATGAGCGGTAAAATCGAGGAGAATTATATTTAGAATTCCGAAAATTCATTAAATCATCAATTTGAAATCAATATGACTTCAAACAATTTATCATCTACAATCAATTCTCAAGTAAAATTGAGTCAAGTGATACTATATTTTTGTGGAGTTAAACCACCATTAATTTAGATATCATATAAACCTCAAATCAAGTTTAAGAAATTCTGTAATTGTCTATTATCTATTTTTGTTATAGTATTCGTCCTTATTTTTGTACAGTAGTATAAATAATTGCAGATGATCTAACCATGATTTTTATAAAAAAAATATATAATATAGACACTAGATATTGCTCATGCAGTGCATATCGTAAGTCAGTTCATGGCAGCTCCTCGCACTCCTCACTTCACAGCCGTCCTTGACATACTTTGTTATGTTAAAGGCACCATATTCTATGGATTATATTATTCATTTGACTCTCCACTTGAGTTACATGCTTACTCGGATGCTGATTGGGGCGGTGATCCTACTACCAGATGTTTAACTACTGGATTTGTTTCTTTCTTGGAGACTCTCTTATTTCTTGGCGGAGTAAGAAACAATCTCTTGTTTCTCGATCAAGTGCCGAGTCTGAATATCGAGCTCTTGCTGACACCACACAGGAATTAATCCGGCTACGATGGTTACTCGAAGATATGAGTGTAACTCATTCTCTGGCCACTCCTATTTACTGTGACAGCAAAAGTGCTATAGACATTGCTCACAATGACGTCTTCCATGAGCGCACTAAACATATAGAGATCGATTGCCATTTCACTCGTCAACAAGTTTCCAAAGGCACAATTCATTTACATAGTATCACGAGTGCAGATAATACTGCAGATATCTTTACAAAAGCTCAACCTACTGGCAGTTTTGGCAATTACATTTCCAAACTCAAGTTATCAATTCGAATGTTATCAATTTAATTCGAATGAAATATATATAGGTATAAAAAACATAATAAAGAACCCCGCTGAATCAAAATTATAATTAAGTACAGTTTATTTAGAAATCTATAGATTAAATTCACTTTCCTCCATTGTATTTCATACTCTATTTTATGATCATATTTCAAAATGACTATTATAGTTAATATTCTTACTATTTCTTTATTTTGTATATAATAATGAATTATATATTTTTATATAACTAAATGAAAAGTTAATTTTACAAATTTTCAAATTTCTAAAATATTATTTATAAAAATAAAATCATTTTTAACTAATGTCACATATTTATAACATTGTGTTTTTTACAATTTATTAAATACGTGAAAAGTTTGGTATATTGGCAATTAATAGTTTGACAGTATGTAACAACTTATTAGGTAGGGAGGTAACCCCATAAAATAGGAACTCAAAATTAAATGGTTAAAAATCATTAAAAACTAAATTATAAACAAATAACTTGATGACTAAGGAACCCATGCAATAAAAAGGGCATTCAACTACAATAATAAAATCAAATATTTGTATTAATAGTAAATACAAAGTTAAATGACACATACTCACATGGAACAAAACCAAACTACAGTTTTTCGAGAGATGAAAGGGGTGAGAGCTGCAGGAGGCAAATTTATGTTAGAATATATTTGAAACCAAACAGGACGAAGCTACATAGGGGCCACAAGGGGCCATGGCCCCCCTAGGGTTTCCATAATGTTATTATTTGTGTTATATAATTTTGAAAAAATTATATTTTATCTACATATTTATATAAATATAAAAATTTGGGCCCCCTAAAAAAAATATCTGTTCGCTCCTAAAAAAAATAATTTAACATTGTAAAATAACGTTTTAATTCTTAGATTTCTCTAATTCATGTATTAGACCAAATTTAAAAATAAAAACAAACAAAAATATGGATATACATACAATTATCCTATTTTAAAAAAATGTAGAATGTAATATGTGATAAAGTTAAACATCAATATGGATCTTTTAAAAAACAAGAATCTTTGGTGGAGGTCTCAGAAACTTATACCTCACTTCTCATTATCGTAAAATAGATTTAGTCCTCGTGTATTATCAGTTTTTTAATTAATATATATTAATATTGATTTTACTCATCGTCAATTCAAATTTCATCATCCAAGTAACATTTTTATTTATTTAAACTGTAACTTGTCATCTTCTAAATAATCGTATGTTGTTTTTGTAAGGTTAATAGGCATAATATGTAGTTTTTGAGGTATTGTTAAAATTTTACTTGCTTCTATTCATAATATAATTTCATTTAATGTGTATTAATTGCTAATTAAAGATTACAGTATAATTTAGAGTTATTATGATGAGTTTCCCGATCATTTTATACTTAAATATAGTTGAAGATAAATAGCTAAATATTTTAGTTGACACAATTATATATTTGATATCTTGATTTAAAAGAACGCAAAGTTTTACTATAATTTTTTTACTAGTATTTTTGTATTTATTTTATATTGAATATTTTATTGTGTTAACAAAAATTTTAGTGTGTCGAAGAAATTTTTTTGGCCCCCCTTGTGGATGTTTGCTGGCTTCGTCCCTGCTTTCAATGATAGAGTTTTGCTTGAACCACCATCGTTATTTGATTTGCTTGTTAGCCTCTATCCCAGAACTGCAAGGATATCACACAGATCAGCTCAAAAACATATAAACTGTTCGATATCAAAAAATCTATATTTTGGAGAAGAAACACAAACCCTACATCCTTGAATAAATTCTTTGTTTTAACGCTCTCAATGAAAGGAGGTTCTTTATGGATGATAACTATTCTGCTACACAGGAAAGTATTCTAATACATTATTTAATTATTTGATTGTCTTGAATTATGGAAATACCAAAAATAGAAGATATGTAGATATTCGCAAATAGATTTTTCCCGATTTTGCCCTCGTTAATAATAGATTTGGATATATTATGGTTGATTCTTAAAAAGGTAATATATATTCTAGCTAATTAATCATATATATATAGGGATAGGATCAAATAAAAACTTTTTAATTTGCAAACTTACAAAAAAAATTAATTTCTTTTATCCTCCCAACATGTTAATCCTTAGTTATAAACTCCATCTATGCTGAAAATTATTGAAAAAACATCACAATTTAAAAAATAATGCACAGATAAATCGTGCATTTAACAAATTTGTAACTGGGGTTCAAGCGGTAGAACAGTAATTATCATTGTGTTGAATATATTTATAGAGATGCTTAAACTATACCTCTGGGGTTTGGGTAGGGTCCAGGAAGATAAATATCGGTTATATACTACGTTTAACTTAGTTATGACATTGAAAAATTAGTTTTTGTACTTTTCCAACATAATTTTAATCGATGTTCAACAAAATATCTTAAAAAAATGTTGAACTCAAGTTATATATGTGTTGAACAAAAAAAGTTTGTAAGTTTGTACGAGAACCCTCCCCCCCCCCTCTCTCTCTCTCTATATATATATATATATATATATATATATATATATATATATATATATATTCATGTAAAATCATTTATTTTTCAATATAATAATCGTATGAGAAAATATATAAAGCATTTAACCACTGAAATTTTCATTTTGATATATTTTTTCACTAAGGTCAAATAAATTAAAAATATCCTTTTCATAATAAGTTGCAAGTGAAATTATTTTCTTTTATAATTTATTAATCGCTTATATAATTTAAAAATATAGAGAGTTTCTCATAAATACCCAAGTTCAAAACTTTTTTTGAAAAGTTTCAAACTAAGTTATTAATTATAAGATTAAGCTACAATACAAGTTACTAACACTAATATTGTTACATATTTGATGATGTCACAGGTATCTAACTTGTTTAGTGTGCAGAAGCAAATATCAGAGTTTAGCTGAAATCAGAGTTTAACGACTGACAGCTGGATCAGAGTTTATCGATGATCAGAGTTTGCAGGCGGCTGATTTTCAGGAGCAGATCTGACTAAATAAGGAAGATAAAGATCAAGGGAGATTGTGCAAATCAGGACAGCAGAAGGATAGCTACTGATTAGATTATTTTAGGAAGCAGATAATTATAAATCAATCAGTAGATATCATGTAACTGAATATATAAACACAGATTAGGGTTTACTCTATAAGAGTTAGAACATCAAGAATATTATTCTTGTAACCCTGCAGCTCTTAGTGATAAGATATAAATCACTAAGAGAGTTTTTGTAACCTACTGAGTTTTGTGAATAAGAGTTTACTTTTTTGATTCTCTTATTTGATTGTTTTATTATTGATTGTGTTCACTATACAGTTTTATATAGTGAGTTAATTCGGCCTAAAAAGTGGTATCAGAGCCAGCTCTGTTAATATACCTACAGTGAGATCTTAATCACACAATCATGTCTGAAAAATCACAAACTTCAAACAGTAGATATGAGTCACTTAGGGTTCCGGTCCTCAGGGCATCTGAATATCCTATCTGGAAGGTTATAATGGCTATGTTTCTGGAATCTACAGATCCAGAGTACCTGGACAGGATTTATGATGGTCCACACATGCCAACAAAGCTCTCTGTTGCAGTTGGAGATGAACCCCAGAAGATGATCCCCAAAGAAAAGAAAGACTATACTCCTGAGGACATCTCATCAATCAGTAAAGATGCAAAAGTAAAATACTTGTTGCACAGTGCTCTTGACAATGCTATGTCAAATAGGGTGATTGGATGCAAAACTGCAAAAGAAATATGGGATGCTTTGGAAGTCAGATGTCAAGGAACCAAAGCCATCAAAAAGAACAGAAGAACTATACTTACTCAAGAGTATGAACACTTTGATTCAAAATCTGGTGAATCATTGACTGATCTTTATGACAGGTTTGTCAAGCTGCTGAATGACTTGTCTCTGGTGGATAAAGAATATGATTTAGAAGATTCAAATCTCAAATTTCTGCTTGCTCTTCCTGAAAAATGGGATTTGAAGGTAACCACTATAAGAGATAATAATAACCTTGAAGAGATGTCTCTGGTTGATATCTTTGGAAGATTGAAAACTTATGAACTTGAAATGGAGCAAAGGAGCAAACAACATGGTGGGATACCCAAACCAGTTGCTCTAAAAGTTCAAGAAGAAACAGCTGTGAAAAGCAAAGGAAAAGCACATGTCAAAAAGTCTGACACTGAGTCATCAAACTCTGATGATGACTCAGACACTGATATACTTTCAGACTCTGATGATAGTGATACTGAGATGATGCAGCTGGCAGCACTGATGGTGAAAAGCTTTAAGAAGATGGCTTACAAGAACTTCAACAAAGGGAAGAAGTTCTCAAGGAAAGACAGAAACTCTGATAAGAAGTCCTTCAAAAGGAATGAAGGCAAAGAAGAAAAATCTGGAAAAGTTGATAAGTCTAAATACACCTGCTTCAATTGTGGTGAGAAAGGTCACTTTGCAACTGAGTGTAAGAAAGCCAAGAAAGAAAAGGAACAAGCCTTTATCACAAAGAAAGGAAGCTGGGCAGACTCATCAGAATCAGAGGAAGAAGTCAACTATGCCTTGATGGCAAATATGGACAACAACACTGAGACTGTTGAAACTAAGGTACCCCATTCCACTCTTGCTTTTGACACTGAAGATATAACTGAGTTAAGATTGTTTCTCAAAAATATGCATGTTAGTTATAGAGATCAGACTCTAGAAAATGAGAGACTAAAATCTGAAATCTTAGAAGTTAAGAAAAGGAATGATTATCTTGAGCAAGAACTAGTTCAGATGCTAGAAGTTCAGAAGGAAAGAGATGACTCTGTTTTTGTTAAAAATGAACTCTTAAAGAAAAATGCTTCTCTTGAATCAGAACTTGTTAAGGAAAGAGAGATAATCAGAACTTGGACTAACTCAGGAAAGACTACTCAGAATATCTTAGAAAGTGGAAACTGGAAGAAAGGTTTAGGATACTCTGATAAATATGAAGCTGAGTCAGATAAACAAGAAACCATTAAAATTGAAAAACCTAAGGTAGTTCCAGTAAGATTTGTTGCAGAATCAAAGACTCAGGACAAATCAAAAACTGAAAAACCTAAACAGGTTAATATTGGTTTAATGACTCAGAAACAGCTTAAGCATAAGCTCAAGGAGGTTAAGAAAGAAAACAGGATTAAGGAACCTAGGAAAAATAGAAATGGGAAGGTAGGAATAAACAAAAGCAACAATTATATGTCTATTCCTAATGCTCCTAGGAAAACTTGTCATAACTGTTGTAATCCTAATCATCTTGCTTCTTTTTATAGGAAGAATAAGGACATAAATGCTATGTCTTCCAAATCAGAAGTTAAGACTAGGAATACTAGATTTAGACCATAAAATCCTTGTTTTCATTGTGGTAGTTTATGGCATTCCATTTACACTTGTAAGGAATACCATAGTTTATACTATGACTATTATGAATTGAAACCTTCTTTGAAGAAAAAGATTGATTCTCCTGGTTTAAACTCTGTTAAAAAGTCTGTTAGCACAAACTCTGATTTAATCTCTGATAAATCTTCCGCTGCTAGTGTTAACAAACTTAACAAGAACAAAGGATCCAAGCAAGTCTGGGTCCTTAAAACTAATCATTAGTTGTGTATGTGATTGCAGGGCAACAGGAAAAACATCCTAGTTCTGGACAGTGGATGCTCAGGACATATGACAGGAAATAAAGCTTTGTTATTAGACTTTGTAGAGAAGGCTGGCCCAAATGTTTCTTATGGAGATGGCAACATAGGGAAAACTTTGGATATGGCAATATCAATATTGGAAATGTCATCATTCAATCTGTAGCTCTGGTCTCAGGACTTAAGCACAATCTGCTAAGCATAAGTCAAATCTGTGACAGAGGATATCATGTTGATTTCCTAGAAGAACACTGTGAGGTCATTAGTAAAAGCACTGGAAAAGTTGTTCTGAAAGGATATAGACATGGGAACATCTATGAAGCCAAGCTCTCTTTAAACTCTGAAAGCTCTGCAATCTGTCTACTTGGCAGAGCCAGTATTGAAGAAAGCTGGAACTGGCACAAGAAATTATCTCACCTGAACTTCAACAATATAAATGAGCTAGTGAAGAAAGATCTTGTGAAAGGACTTCCCAAATCAGTTTTTACTCCAGATGGACTCTGTGACTCCTGTCAGAAAGCAAAACAGAGGAAGTCCTCATTCAAAAGTAAAACCGAGTCCTCAATTCTTGAGCCATATCATCTGCTTCATGTTGATCTTTTTGGACCAGTAAATATAATGTCCATTGCAAAGAAAAGATATACTTTGGTCATTGTTGATGAATTTACCAGATATACTTGGGTATATTTTCTACACAGCAAGGATGAGACATCATCTCTGTTAATTGAGCATGTCAGACAACTGGACAAAATTTCTAAAGATGCAGTAAAGATCATCAGAAGTGATAATGGCACTGAGTTCAAGAATTTTAAGATGGAAGAGTTCTGTAAAGCAAATGGAATTAAACAGGATTTTTCAGCACCTGGAACACCTCAGCAAAATGGTGTTGTCGAAAGAAAGAACAGAACTCTGGTTGAAGCTGCTAGAACCATGTTGGAAGAAGCAAAGTTACCAACTTACTTCTGGGCTGAAGCTGTGCAATCTGCTTGTTTCACACAGAATGCAACTCTGATAAACAAGCATGGGAAAACTCCATTTGAGATGGTCAAAGGCAGAAAACCAAATCTCAAATACTTCCACATATTTGGGTGTAAGTGTTTTGTTTTGAAAAATCATCCTGAACAGTTGACCAAATTTGATTTAAAAGCTGATGAAGGAATCTTTGTTGGCTATCCTCTGTCAACAAAAGCCTTCAAAGTTTACAATCTGAGAACAAGGGTAATCATGGAATCCATTCATGTATCCTTTGATGATAAGAAAATTACTGGAATGGAAGATTTTGCTGACCATGAGCAACTGAGATTTGAAGATGAAGATGCATTCTCTGACTCCATAAACTCTGACTCTGAGATCATATCAGAGTATGTCACTACAACTCACCAACCTCAAGCATATGTTGAGGGGGAGCACTTTCAAAATGAAAATCTGGATGAAAATGTTGAAGACTCGGCAGAAAACTCAAACTCTGATTCTGACTCCTCAAACTCTGATCATTCTACATCAGAGAATCATGAGAACACATCTTCAGGGGGAGCATCAGAAACTCAGAATACTCATGGAGATAGCATGGATAATGGGGGATGATCTAGTTCCAGAAGTCATCTGCCACATGAAAGGAAGTGGACAAAGTCTCACACACCAGATTTGATAATTGGAGATCCAGATGCTGGAGTACAAACCAGAACTGCAACAACAAATGAATGCTTATTTCACTCATTTTTATCTCAGACAGAACCTAAGAAAGTGGAAGAAGCCTTAAAGGATGCAGACTGGGTGACAACAATGCAGGAAGAGTTAAATGAATTTGAGAGAAACAAAGTCTGGACATTAGTACCAAGACCAAAGAACAGATCAATAGTTGGTACCAAATGGGTCTTCAGAAACAAGACAGACAGTGATGGAATAATCACCAGAAATAAAGCCAGACTGGTAGCCAAGGGATATTCTCAACAAGAAGGAATTGACTATGATGAGACTTTTGCTCCAGTTGCCAGATTGGAAGCAATCAGAATTTTCTTGGCTTATGCAGCACACAAGAAATTCAAAGTGTTTCAGATGGATGTAAAGAGTGCTTTTCTAAATGGAGAGCTGGAGGAAGAAGTATATGTTGAGCAACCTCCAGGATTTGTGGACACAAAATTTCCAGATCATGTCTACAGACTGGATAAAGCACTGTATGGACTAAAGCAAGCACCAAGAGCATGGTATGAAACTCTGGCTCAATTTCTTTTGGACAGTGGTTTCAACAGAGGTACAATTGACAAAACTTTATTCTATCTCAACCATGGTAATGATCTGCTTTTAGTTCAAGTTTATGTGGATGATATCATTTTTGGATCTACTAATCCTAAACTCTGTGAGAGATTCTCAAAGCTTGTGCAGTCCAGATATCAAATGAGCATGATGGGAGAGTTGAGCTATTTTCTGGGACTTCAAGTCAAACAGACTGATGAGGGTATTTTCATTAATCAGTCTAAATATACTAGAAACTTGCTAAAGAAATTTGGCATGCAGGATAGCTCAGCTGCTACCACTCCAATGGCAACAGCCACTAAGTTAGATAAAGATACTGGGTCACCACTAGAAATTACTAACTACAGAGGTATGATAGGCTCACTTCTATATCTGACTGCTAGTAGACCTGATATCATGTTTGCTACCTGTCTCTGTGCAAGATTTTCAAGCAGATCCAAGAGAACCACATCTTGTAGCAGTCAAAAGGATTTTCAAATATCTCAAGGAACAGTTGAGATGGGACTCTGGTATCCCAGAGAATCAGACTTTACACTGATTGGTTACTCTGATGCAGATTTTGCAGGATGCAAAATAGACAGAAAAAGCACAAGTGGAAGTTGTCAATTTCTTGGAGGAAGACTGGTTTCCTGGTTCAGTAAGAAACAAAAATCAATTTCCACATCTACTGCAGAGGCAGAGTATATTGCTGCAGGAAGCTGCTGTGCTCAGATTTTATGGATGAAAAATCAACTGCTGGACTATGGGTTATCTCTTACACAAATCCCTATTTATTGTGATAACCAAAGTGCTATTGCCATAAGGAAATCCAGTACAGCACTCCATGACTAAGCATATCAGCATAAGATATCATTTTATCAGAGAGCATGTGATGGAAGGGACAGTAGAACTTCACTTTGTTCCAACAGATCAGCAGTTAGCAGATATCTTCACCAAACCACTGGCTGAAGCAACATTTACAAGACTTGTAAATGAATTAGGGATGATCTCTGGTCCTCTCTAAACTCTAATACATTGCATAATAATATATCTGTTAGTAATTGTTGTTATAAACTTGATCTACAACTGCATCTGTTATTCTCTGATCTAAACTCTGATGATTATGCACTGATATGACGACTCTGATATTTAAACTCTGACCCGACAAACTCTGATGACATGAATATTCACTGATAAGAGATATTCCTGTGAATAATGTGTTGCAAATACTTGAATTAGATCATGAAAAACTCTGGAGTCTGATTTTTGGGACATTACATATGTGGAAATCTATGTTACAGAAAACATGATTTAAACTTGTTACTTAGACTGCCTTACTTCTTAAATATTAGATAAGTACTCAGTGAAGAACTTGCTTTTACTCCCCTTATGAGCTAAGAGTGATTAGATCTCAGATATGGATCACAAATTTGTTTGCTCTCAGAAAAGAAAAGAAAAGACAAGAAAGAAAGAAAAGAAAGAAAAATCATTTCAGGTACTCCTTTGAGATCTTAGAAATTCTGTGAAAGGAAAGATCCATGTGCACTGCTGGTATTAAGCAAAATGCATCAGAAAATTGTATTTTTCTTGGTGACCTTTCACATTTTCAGATTACTGGAGAAATACTCTGAAAAATAAAAATCTGATGAAGGTTATGACTCACTTACCCTGAGAAGTTTCCTTTCAAAAGATTAATGTCTTACAAACGAGGAGAAACCTTATACTCTGATCCATATTGTGAGAAACTCAGCTTATGAGATGGTTAAAGCATCTTCTTTATATCTGATTCTTTCTAATTTTATTTAAGAAATTTGTCAATCTCTGTTGCAATTAGAATAATCATGTCAACACACACCTCTCACTCCACATCTGTGATTAACAAAAATTTATGACATCGAGTGATTTTTGATTAAATTCAAATAATCGTTTGCAAACTCTGAGGAAAAATTGGTTGTCAGATTTTCCTTATTTATCTCTCATCAGTGCAAAATTTTATGACTAATCGCTGTTTTGTCTCATAATCTGCCATTTATTTAAACTCTGGTGAATAGTCAAACTTTTGATTCAAGTCGGAGTTTAAAATAAATGATATTTTTGGTCAGGAAAATATTAGATTTAATTGTTAAACGCTACAAAATCTATTTGAATTCCTGAGTGGAGAAAAACACGGTGCATGTTGTGTTTTCTCGGAAATTGTTACTCACTTGCAGATACGCACGCAAGTAATAATTACCGACCCACTATTTTTTTGTTACCGTTAGTCATATGCCACGTGTCCCATTATCTCCTTAAGTCAGTAAATCGTGTCTATACAGATATATATATCCGTTTCAAAAAGTTTTTCATTTTTTACACACGATTTTTACTGTTCTCTCTCACTCGTTCTCCATTCTCTACTTTCACTTGTGCATTTCATCAAACATCTCATCTACACTACACATTTCTTGCATTTTTCACAGAAAATGTCTACAAAAGCTTTCGAGTATGATGGTGCCAAGTTCGTCACCAACAACTATGCTGCCCTTCTATCCAATGATGATGCTCCACGTGAGTTTCATCTCATTCAGGATTATCTTGCACACAGTGATCTCATGTATGCTCTGACCCAGCCTGAAGTTTTATCACATGTACAAATTCTCACATTCTGGCGCTCGGCAAGATATAATGATGGAGGTGAACATGGATCTCCCTCGCTAACCTGTACCTATGAGGGTCAGGAGTATTTGGTAACGCCTGAAACCGTTAGAAAGGCGCTTCATCTTCCAGAGCATTCCAAGTTCTCCAGCTCTGTCTCCACTCAAACCCGCAAAGATATGATGCAATTCTTTGGCTATTCTGGTAACACTGACAAAATAGGGGAGCTCAAGCGTCCACATCTCTGCAAGGAGTGGAGCTTTTTCTACGATTGCATCACCAGGGCATTCGGCAACAAATGTAGCAACTTTGATGCCATCCCTATTTTCAGTCAACAAATTGGGTACTCTCTTCTTCATAATCTCAAGTTTGATATGGCTCCTTCTATTTTGAGATTTATTGGAGATAGAAAATCAGAAGATGAGAATATTGTTTATTTTGCTCGTTTCTGTCAATTAATATTCTCTTATTGCTTTCCTAATGTACCCTTGCCTGACTCTGGTACTGAGTTACCGTTTAAGATCACTAAGCGTGCTTTTACTGATCTTATCAAAAAGGATAGTAAGAAACCCAATCCTCCAGTTTTTGCTATTCCTGTTACAGTTCAGGACAAGTTGAGGGTTGCCATGCCAGACAAATATGGAACCCTATTCTCTGATGAGAACTTACCACATCCTTCCTCCTCTACTGCTCACATAGACATTGTTCCAACCTCTGGTCCTTCCCAACAAGGGCCAGTTGTAAAATCTGACCAAACCTTACCCTCTGGTTCTTCCCAAAAAGGGCCAGTTGAAATATCTTCACCAAAGAGAGTTCTCAGGTCCTCCAAATCCCCAACAAAACCCTCTCCTCCTCCCAGAAAAAGGAGATTTTTGCAGAAAATATCAGACTCTGACTCTGATGAAGCACCTGAAACCTCCACCACCAGCAAAGAAACAGAGAAAAAAATCAAGCCAACCACAATCACTGATCTAACTGTTGAGCCACCTCAGTCAGAGGATCCAACCCAGGCCTTGATCCCATTCTCTGATCAACCCTCTGGTGCAGAGCCTGTCATGATTGAACCTATCTCTGCAATTCCAATTGACACAATGGCAGCTGACACACAAATGTCAGAATCATTCTCTGCACACAATGATCAACCAACAGTGACAAAATCTGATGAAGGGTTGAAGTTGAATCAGGAATCTCTGATTCAACATGAAGATAACATTGCAGCTGACACTCTTGTATCAGAAAAAGCTTCTGATGTCCCCAGTCAATCAGAAGATGCACAGATAGAGCTGGTCTTGCAAATGATTCAAGATTCTATGCTTCAACCTGAAGCTATTGTTGCAGCTCCTGCTCAGGAGATCCCTATAGCTGCTAACTCTGATGCAGCTACTGAAGCTCTGGCATCTCATACTCTGAGCATTTTTGTTGATGAGACTGCAGAAGATGATGCAACAGAGGTCACATCCACTCCTATCCAGATTTCTGGTCTTCACCTCTCTATCTCTGAGTCAGTCAGAGATACTATACCTGAAAGGGCTGATTCCCTATACCAGCACTGTCACCAGTCAGAGAATCTTCTCCTATCAGAGCTCCTACAGTTCCAAGCTCTCCACTTCCATCCTCTGTGCCTGTCAGAAGAAAAGTCTGCAATGTCACCTATTATCAAAGGATGTGCACAGCTACACCTCCTTCCATTGAAGACAGACTCACTTCCATTGAGGCTACTCAAGTGTATGCAGTATTACTCT